>NC_056745.1:331587951-331612951 GCF_019279795.1 Protopterus annectens | reverse complement strand
GTATCAGCTGGAGAATCAATTACGGCCCCTAGTTTGCAGTCGTCTGCGAACTTGGTCAGCCATAGTCCTCCTATGCTTGCCTGTACTTCTGAGAAGTATATACCGAACAGGAGGGGTCTTAGGACTGAGCCCTGGGGGATGCTAGTTGTAACCGGTTTAGAGTCAGATGTAGAGCCTGCAACTATCACCATGTGGGTTCTATTCATAAGCCAGTTGGCAACCCATCTCGTGATGCAGGGGTTTATGTTCAAGCTGGTGAGCTTGTCTATAATACTAGAATGGGGTCGAAAGCCTTTGCAAGGTCTAGGTAGGCTGTGTGGACCTCCTTTCCTCGTCTAATGCCTTGGTAACCATCTCAAAGTCGTCCACCAGGTTTAGAAGGCATGATCTGCCCTTAAAGCCAAACTGGGTAGGGTCCAAGGTTTGGAGGTTCCCAATGTCTCTATTAATGAGTTCCATGATGATGCATTCCATAGCCTTGCAGACCAGGCTAGTCAGGCTTACAGGGTGAGGGGTCTGTTGTGGCACCACCTTTGTGGAGTGGGATAACCGTTGCTGTGCGCCACTCTGTGGGTACATAGCCTGTAGAGAGGCTGAGTTTGAACAGTGTATTTAGGTGAGGGGTTAGTTAATTTTGGAGCTCTTGTAAGACACAGCCTGGGACACCATCCGGTCCCACTGAAGCTGTGTTTTTGGCTTTGGATAGGGCTGTTTAACCTGTGTGTCGGTGACTGACGGGCCCTACATTCTTCTGGCATGGTTATGGGCCCTTTAGGTGGTGAGAGGGGGGTGAAGTTTGCACTAAACCTGTCTGCCAGAATGTTGGCAATATCAGTCAGTTCAGTGTATTTTGTGCCATTCTGCAATAACTCAGAGCAGATCTGAGAGTTTCCACTTGACATTGCTAAAGAACGTTTTGTGGTTATCTTTGGAGTCATTGGCAATTTTTCTTTCAAAACTAGCCTTGGATGATTTAATGAGGGATCGTAGTTTCTTGCCGATACTGATCAGGAATGTCTTTCCTTCTTGGGATTTTACTCTTTTTTTGTACTAGTTTCCTCCTTCTGTTGTATAGCTTGTTTATGGCAGGGGTCCACCAGACTGGTTTCCTTTTCTTGGAGGAGTGAGTCTTGGTTTTACTTGGGATAGCACGATCCATGCATTCCTGCAGATGCTCATAGAGTGCCTTTGTAAAGGTTTCAGCAGCTGAGACAGCATTGTCCTTTAGCATGGGGGCTGTGAACCTTTCCACCTCGGTCTTAAGTAACGTGAAGTTTGCTTTTGAAAAGTTTTTCACGGTGGTTTCCTTGATTGGGGGTGGGGGCGGAATGTGGATACCCAGAGTGATTAGTCTATAGTCTGATCTAACCAGCGAGGGGTTGACCTCTGGTGTGAAACACCAGTCGCCCATGTTGGCAATGACCAGGTCCCATATGTTGTTCCCTCTGGTGGGGATGATGACCAGTTGATCCAGGGCGTTCGAGTTTATAAATTCTAGGAAGCATTGGGCAAGGGAGTTAGTACTTGATTAGTTCTCCCAGCTTATGTTTGGGTAATTGAAATCACCCAGTATTAGGGCGTTTGACAGGACCTTCATATTTCCCAGTGTCTCCAGAAATGCGGAATGGGGGTCCTGGGCCATGGTGGGTGATCGATAGCAAGCTACAATCTGGATTGCAGTTTTGCCCGTTGTTAGTCGCACATGGATGATCTCTGATGCGACACTAACCTGGAGGTGTGGGTATCCTTGATGAATATGGATACACCCCCACCTTTTGTGTTTTGGTTCTGTTGCTGTGGCCGAAAGGTATGGTATGAGTTTTGGTTGCAGGTTGGTTGGGTTCACTTTTGGGCTTTAGGTATAGTTATTAACATTTTTGGCCCTAACCTTTATTGAGGGGACTATGCATATTTGACACTTTATGTGATCACATTTCTGTCACAATTTAATCAATATTTTTCAACTTTGTAGGCTATAAGCTTTTGATAAAACATATTGCTGTATGTTGATGGTTTTTCTAAGGTCTTGAATAATACTGACATATATATACAAGGGATTGGTATCAATATATAGGATTTTTGTACCACAAAAGCATACTTGGTGAATTGGTCTCAGGTCCTGATTTATATAAGCTCATGGGGTTTAAGTGACACTTTAGTTTTCTGAGTGGCCTTGATTTGCATTCAATACAAATTAAGTATTTTTCTTATTTACATATGTGATTCCATATAAGGTTGAATCCTTGATGGCTTACGAGTTTGTCTGATTATAATATCTTACGGTGGCAATATGCAGTATTAAAGTTTGATATTCAGGCAGAGACGCAAGTCGGCCTATTGGATGGGCAATATTCTACATTTTTTAGAGTTGGATTACAAATCTAATTGGTTGTATGGCGGTTTGGATTTTGGCTTCAGTCATTGTAGTTATGATATTTAGATTTGTAAAAGTTTTGGAGACGAAGGTCAGCTTTTGGATTAAGGTTTTTTTGTATATTGGCCACTTATGGTAAGATAGTTATAGTGTTTATTTTTGACATGAATAAGGTTCAATTGAAATATGGTTGGGGTGTCAGCCCTATCATGGATAAATAGTATTTATATGGAACATTACACGTATGTGTTTGCTCTGAAGGTCACTCGAATATTTTGTGCACTTATATTATATAATTTTTAGGTCTTTTATACCTCAGCCATGGATATTAGTGATTTATTGAAGGGGCTTTTGGCCGATCAAGATAATTTGGAGGTTTTTGGCCTAAATACTTTATCAGGACCGGATTCCAGGAACACAATACTAGATGGCCAATCCCAATGTAATAATATGTTTTCTAAGCTTAACAGGCATATGAAAGCTTTGCGTACCAATGTATGGCATTTGAAACTTTTTAAAGCCTACAAAATTAAAGACATCACCCCCAGGGGATTAAGGGTCCATACACAACCCATCGTGGCGAATATAGATAGTGAGCTTTCTAAGGAATGGGCTGAGGCACAACATTTATCTTCCATGCATTTTGTTGATTGTTTATTAAGGTACTATGAAAGGACTATTCAGAGTCAACTCACCGAAATTGAAACTTTGTGTGGGGAGGTAGAAAAATTGAGATCTGAAGTGTCATATTCACAACATGTTTCAGACCTGGCCAAGGACCTTTCAATATTGGAAAAACAGCTTACAAAAAGGAAAATCAATAAGTTCAATCGTGATTTGATGGACTATGAAAAAGGGAAACCTTTTTTAAATCAAAAATCAGTTAGATTTCAGGAATCTAGGTATACCAATATTAATAAAAAAAGACCAAGGTCCATTTTAAGACATCATAAAGCCACGTCTGACACTACTTCAGAGGAGGAGGCCTCCTCTGTAACGGATGGGGAGAGTTTCTCACGTCAGGTGTCCCCAGCTGCGAAAAGGAAACAGCCACCCCCTTTAGAGTTAGGGGTAGGAGGCGGGGTGGCAAGAAACACACAAATAGATTCCGGCAACTTAACCTTACATTCCCTACTACAACAAATGGTGAAGTAATTGACAATATTCACAATATTTCCTCTTTTAAACTTTCTTCTGTACATACACAACTATTGAATAAAGGATTATCCTTTGTACCTTCATCATTGGTTTCAGAAACTCAGTTATTACAAGATGTTGACGAATTTTGTAGAATACTTAACCTAAAAATCTTTTTTGCAGATCATGAAAATACTCAAAGATCATCTGATTTTAGGTTTAGAAAATCCAATTTTGTTCCCCCCATGAACAAACATGTGTCTATCTTTAGAGAATGTATAATGAAAGAGTTACATTATTCTAATTTGTATGGGCCTACTGAAAATAATTTAACAGCAGCAGAAAGGCAAGCTTTGATTGAGCTTAGCAATAATCATAATATAGTAATAACTATGGCAGACAAGGGAGGAGCGGTTGTGATTTTGGATCATTCTGTATATAACCAGGAAGCCTTGCGGCAACTAGCAGATTCTAGTTTTTATATGGTATTAAATGTGGATCCTACTTTATCCTTTAAGAGAGAAATTGATGATTTTTTGGATTTGTCGGTTCAACAAGGTATTATTACTACACAGGTAGGCATGCAACTTAAGGTGGAGGAGCCTAGTTCTCAATACCTATACATGCTACCAAAGATACATAAAGATCCATTACATCCTCCTGGTAGACCGATAGTTTCAGGTAGGGGTTCCTTAACGGAACCATTGTCAGCTTTTTTGACATACTATCTGAAGCCGTTGCTGACGCTTATTAGGTCCCGTATTAAGGACACCACCGAATTCCTTAACATCATCAATGATTCTCAATTAGAATCTCATTGGCTGCTTTGTACACTTGATGTGGCTTCATTATATACATGTATCCCACATGATCAGGGAATTTTGGCGGTTTCCTATTGGTTATATCAATCCAACCTCTATTCCTTGGCCTTTAACAACTTTTTGATTAAACTAACTGAACTGGTGCTGCGGAAGAACATTTTCTATTATGAAGGAAAGGCCTATTGGCAGATCAAGGGAACTGCAATGGGTGCTTCTTTTGCACCCATTTATGCAGATTTGTTCATGGGGTATTATGAGGCTAAGTATATATATGATGGCCATCATAACAAATTTCTACAACATCTGGATATCTGGCGTAGATATCTAGACGATTGCTGGATGGTGTGGCGTGGAAATAAGGAATGTTTAATTCGGTTTGTGGAATATTTGAACAATAATACTCTTGGCATTTGGTTCACGGTTAATATTGAACATTCAGAGATTGTATTTTTGGATGTTAGGGTTTCCAAACTTGCAGATAATACTTTATCAACTACTATATATCGAAAATTCCCTAAATACAATACTTTATTACATGCAAAGAGTTCTCATCCTCGCCATACCATCCGCAATATTCCAAAATCTCAATTCATGAGAATTAGACGTATTTGTTCATCGGATCAGGATTATTTGGATTGTAGTCTAGATTTATCTCGCAGATTTTTACAACGGGGTTATGAGTCTCAACTTCTAACCAATGCTGTAGGACAAACTAATAGATTGACACGTCAGGATTTGTTGTGTTACAAATCAGATGACAGTGAACGTATGAGGTCAAATATCAATCAACCCATACGGTTAGTAACAACTTATGGTACTAATACGAATCGATTTAGGGATCTCATTAATCAACATTGGGGTATTCTTTTGTCACATGAGGTTTTAAGTAGGGTGTTGCCTGAACACTGTCAATTTTCCTACCGGCGGGGAAGAAACATGAATTCACATTTCACACATTATAAAAGATACATTCCAAGTCTACCACAACAAAGAACTTTAAGTGGTGAATTATTACAGGGTTGTTATCCTTGTGGTCATTGTACAGCTTGCCAACATTTGCAGCAAACCAAAGAGTTTTCTAGTAAAAACACCTCTAGAATTTTTGAAATAAGGGTTTTTGCAAATTGCAGTACAGACTGGGTTGTCTATTTGGCAACCTGCAGCTGTTCTGCATTTTATGTTGGACAAACGTCGAGACCAGTGAAATTTAGAATAGGGGAACATCTAAGTGCAATAAAGAACAAACGTGTTGCCAATGCCTTATTTAAACACACTTTGGAACATGCCTCAGCAATTTTCCGGTTTGTTGTCATAGACAGGATAACCCTTCATAGGGGTTTTAAAGCTGGATGGCATCAAAAACTTAACTGAATGGAAAATAGGTGGATAATCAAATTGGGTGGTTTATTCAGACCTGGGTTAAATATGTTAGAATAGATTATCTTATGAATTATTACACAAATATGATAACTCAGGGGGTGTTGGTTATGTACCATTTCTTTTTTCTGTTTTTTATATAACCAACAGGCCTATTGGTTAGTATTTAGGGGCAGTCATATTGTATTATTGGTTGTATTTACCAGTATATTTTATAACATATGATGTTTCCTAGAAGTTATTTTGTGGTCCACAGGCCGTTGTTTAAATATTACTGAAACAGATTGTTCAAGAGACTATTTTCCATTTATAGGAATATGTAATATGTATATACAAAATCTATGTTCATTTAGGTTATTTATTGATATCATAATTTTTGCATTCATGTGAATACATTATATATAATATGGAGAGGTTGTTTGAATCAATACTCTCACAATAGTTGGAATGAAATTTATGACCAACATAGATTTTGTAGGTTTATTACGATAAACAATATATTTATAGGGGAAGTAAAGGTTTTTTCCCCAAACTTTTTCATGTCCTATAATGTTTTGTTATGGTACATTTCTCTTACTCTTATAATAATTCAAAGGATATTCATGATAATACATGGAATTTGTATGTCTATTATGATGAACTAACATATTCATATGGGAGGAATTGTTGTTTTTTTCCAATACACTGTCTCATGTTTCATAATGTTTGGCTAGGCACATACCACTTTAAATGTGTACTATAAATTTGGTACTCATTAGGGGTTGGGTTTTCTGACTTTTATTCATATCATAGCATTGATAAAGGCTACAACATGGCCGAAACCGGTATGCTGTATAATTTTGGGTTCCTATACTGTTCTTTATAGGAACTAGTCTTATAATAAAGTTGCTGTCTGGTTGAGTGAACCATACGTGCTGGCTCATCATTTTTTGAATGAGTTATAGCCTAGTAGTGCTGGGGTGCTCTCAGGAGCCTTAAACCAGGTTTCTGTTACTGCACAGATGTCGATGTTCTCCATATTAAGGAGCGCCTAAGTGCATGCATTTTGAGGTTTAGACTTCTGGCATTGAGTAGCATTACCCTCAGTTTTTGGTTACTTGTGCTATTTACGGTGGTGGGTTTGTCTTTTGAGCCTTGTCTAAAAAAGGCACTATGGGGGCGGCAAGAGCCTTGGCCAGTATTAGAAAGCTCAAGGGTGACAGGTGCAAGCCATATCTTGCGAAGCACCGTGGCTTGTCGAGCATGTCATCCCAGGCAGACAGATAATGGATCCCCTTTGAATGACACCAGAAACTTAGCCAATTGTTGAAAT
This sequence comes from Protopterus annectens, assembly GCF_019279795.1. Classification (NCBI taxonomy): domain Eukaryota; kingdom Metazoa; phylum Chordata; order Ceratodontiformes; family Protopteridae; genus Protopterus; species Protopterus annectens. The sequence continues at coordinate 331,605,930 of NC_056745.1, read as the reverse complement.
TGATCATTTTTTCTTTATACTGTGGCATTATTCTTAGTGAGGGCAGGATGCTAGTCAGGGTCAGGGTCATACCAGCCTGGGCTACATGATCAGAGAGCTCTTCCATGTCTCTTTTCATGTAGTCCAAGGAGGTACGTCTCAGGTCATTCACACCAACATGGATAATGACAGAGTTGTATTTGTACTTGCTCTGGAGTGACCTGAGTGCTTGTGTTATGTGGTGGATCCTGCCACCCGACAGGCAGCTAACTGTAACCTTCTTCTTGTCCAGCCTAGTTAGTGAGACATCAGTGTGCCTGACTACAGAGTCGCCTATTACTAGTGTGTTGAGTATGTTATTATGCGTTAAGGGCTGTGATGGCGTGGCACACTGATTATGTGAAGCATGTGTTTCATGGTTGGTGATGGGGTGTGGAGGTTGCTTAGATGTCTGCTTTGGAGGTCTCTGTTGCTTTTGCAGATTTTTATTTAGAGCCTCCAGGTATGTTTTCATGTATTCATGTGTGTTATTTACCGGTACTGGTTTATTAGGTCTATGTGAGACTGGTGGTGTGTTGCAAGTATTACCCTTCTCCTCTTGACTGTCAGTTCCAGTCTTGGGTTGAGAGAGCTTTGCCTCCAGTTTGGCTGTATAATTGCATCTCTCACATATATTAGTGTTTGGTGGTAGGATGAGAGGGTTGTCTGTGTACATGAGGCAGTTGTAACATTGCCTCAGAATGCCCAGATACACCAGTTGGACTGGAGAGTACACCGGAAACTGCCCTTTGGACATGCCTGAATAGGTAGAGTTGGTTGTTTTTCTGATTGGCTGGTGGGGACAAATAGAGAGCCTTGTCCTTCTGGACAGTATAGGGGGGTATAGTGCTAGAGTTAATTACTGCTTGCTATGAGTTTTAAGCAAGTGCTTGACTGTGAAATGAATGGTTTGAGTGCTAAAGTTGAAGGTTTCTCTAGTTCCAAGGGAAAAATTGAAGAGTAGACTCTGTGGAGCCAAGAATGGTTTAACTCTAGCTAAATGGCGCTGCCTAGTGCACAAAACCGCACAAATGCGTTTTTTATAGCAGGGAAGTGAAAGATAGAAATTAACCCAAAATGGCCTATAAACTACTAACTTCTGGGCTAAAACTACTCCTCCAGGGACAGATGGGCTGCTCAAAGCTCAACTACTCCTCCAGGGACAGATGGGCTGCTCAAAGCTCCCCTCTCTCACAGCTGAACAGAGAAACTTCCTTCTATCCAAGTTAGGTATGGGCAACACAGAAACTTGTAACACAGCCCTGGATTAAGCAATAACCTGAAAACTGGATTATACTAGTTCAGAAAGGCAGGAAAAGTAAATATTTTTTTTTCAGAAAATAGGCAGATACAATGAAAACAACACTTTACCCAATTAACCAGTTAGAAAGCTCAAAACAGAGCCCTGTTCCAGCAGTCTTCAATCAGACAAGTTCTAACTGCACAGTCCTGCCACTAGGGTACAGAGAAACCTTATCCAAAAAAGACGGCCTGGATCAGTGCACAAGTTATGCAAACAAAGCTAGATCCAGCCGGCCTGAATCTAGTCTATGCTACAGCAAACAAGGCATACCGATTTCAGAAAGAAACAGTTCAAGTAAGCATGCGCAATAAGCCTTTAACCAGAAATTCCCAGCTCAGAAGGACAGAATCTAGCCTCTCCTCCCACAAGAGTGCAGACCACAAACCTTCTTAATGTATAATAACTGGCCTGAAGCCCAAGTGCTTAACCCAGAATGAACACACTTTTAGAATAACAAACACTGAGCCTTCAATCAGCAGTTCCCAACTCAGAAGAATGTATGCTACCTGTCCTGCCACAACAGAACAGACCACAAACCTTCTTAATGTAAAACAAATGGTTTGAAGCTCAAGTGCTTAAACCAAGGGCCTTAGAATAACAGTTACAATTTAATCAGGCTACTAACAAGCAGTAATAAAGGCAGCAGAATAAATTCAATTGAGTACTTTTAAGAAGAGGCAAAAGCAAAATATGGTAATAAAGTAGGAAGAAACACAAATACAGTAAAGCAGATGAAGTGTAAATATATACATACATACACACACACACATATATATATATATATATATATATATATATATATGTATGTAAATACAAAACAAATGTATACTACTGCATCAACGATACCCAGCTCAAAAGAATAATATAAAAAACACAAGAAATTAGCTGGTTATAGTGAGGAAAAGGCAATATTTCTCAGTCAATATTGGCAGAAAGGACTGAAAATTTTGCCAATGACAGTATTTCTAAAAAATAGTGGATAATTATATAATTAAATGATCTTTCCAGTACCTTATTCCAAGCAAAACTGCTTTCAGGTGAAGCCACTTATATACTGTTCCATTAATACTGAATGCACCGAAACAGTATAGATTATCTCAAAGCCACGAAAACACTGTACACAAAACGGCTCTTAAACCCGAACAGTATTCACTTCTCCAGGTAGTGCTGTCCTTCTTCGATGTAACGGTGACTAGGATTTAGTGGTTATGCAAAAAAAATGCACCAAAACCACAAGCATCAGTTACAAAATTGCCACAAGTGTATCAAACTGGCGACTTGAAAAAACTATCAGGTGCTGGCAAAAACGCCAATACAGCGTCACGAATCACATCCACCTCACGGTTAGCCAGGCTCCTTGTAGACAGTCTTCCGTAATAGTGCTAGGTGTTCACCTCACTCACAAAATAAGTCTCGTTAGGCAACAACTGAACAGTTCTTGGAAGAGATACTTGTGGTTCATATAAACAACCTCCGCAATTCCATTTAGTAGGTAACACCAAGATTAACATAAATAAATCCCAATAGGACTGTTGGTGTAAAATAAAAGAATATTTATTGCGATATCACATAAAAGCAGGCAAGCGCTTTCACTAAAATAGCTTCCTCGGGCTGTTACAAGTGCTAGTTAATTAGCCCTTAAATAACTTTAGATTTCAAAGTTAAAAAACATGTCATTTCCTCTGATGTCATTCTAATTAATATGTAATGATTTCCTTGGTACATATAACAAAATGAGAAAATGAAAATCTATACTAAACATTTTTCTAACCTGTTTCATGTTCATCCTATAAGTTAAAGCATAGCTTTTAATTAAAACTTACATAATATGATCACATTAAGGTCTTATATTTACGTGCAATCTAATCCGAACGTGCTTGTCCTTTCGTTCGTAAAAAGTTTTGTTTAAGTTATTATAACATTCTTTTTCTAATGTAACATTATCTAGGTCTTCTGTTAAAAATCTACCTATACCTATAAATAAATATCCAATTTGTAGATGTGCTTGTTATTTTTTTGCAACCGTACAAGCCTATTAATCGACTAAAATAAAGAACATGCCGAAATATCTTTTATATAGGGTAGATCATATAAATGCGCAACGGTTGTTGTAAATACATAACCTCTATCCATTATGCATGTATGGTTTTTAAATTAAATGTATTAAAATTGGATATCTTAAAACCTACTATAATGTAGAATGAATTACTTTATGAAAACTAAAGATATATTCGGTTGTTCCGGCATAAATAGCATTTTCAAGTACTTTATTTGCCGAAGCAAACAAATAATGCTAACAAAGAGTGTATGTAATAATAATAATATTTGCACGCTTGGAATATGCATTAACTATTGAAGTATGAAATATCTCTACATATGCAGACTCCGCTTTACTAACATGAACTAATAATATCATATTAAAAATACTAAAAACCTGTGACTTAAAATCCCCAAGTATCTATAATAATTATGATAATAACTACGATGCCCAAATATGATGACTCATAGTGCGTAGTCTAAGTTAATTATATAAATCTAAATAGGCTGTTGGCTACACTAATTCTAGACGCTGACAGACGACTAAGGGACAAAACAACTAAAAAAGTCATATTTAAATATATATAGGGTTTTAATTCTATCCTTTATCTAGTAACTATAAATACATAAATCACTTAATATAATATTTACTGATGTATAGTAAATCTATATACATTTGACACTATATTCAGATATTTACAATTCGGGGGGGCTCACGAAGTCCCTATTGTATGCTGATTAATTCAAATCGATGAGAAGAAAAAATATCTATAATATAAAACATAACTACAGCCAATATAATAATTATTGACTATATTTATATTAATGAAATTTTAACTTACTCAATATTTAAATAAATAATAAATTTAACTAATCAATCAATTAAAACCCCTATATATCTAGTATAGAACTATATAAGGGGTAAGAGATATATATAAATATATATATATAATCTTTATTTATTTATAGTTAGTCTTCTTGTTTTTAATATGGGTTTTATAGGGATCCTGTCATTTAAGCCTGGCATCTGATCTGCTCGTAAACGAATCATCCATTTCATTTCAAATTCTTCAGTTCTATTCTTTATGTCCCCTCCTCGAATATTAACATAATTATTCTGTAGTGCCATAAAATTAAAACAATGGTTACTAGATGTATTAGCTACATGTTTAGATAAAGCATTATTAGTAGATTTCGTTTTTATGTTATATAAATGTTCTCTTATTCGATCTCTTAGACGTCTATCAGTCTTGCCCACGTAAAACGCCGGGCAAGTCCTGCATCTAGCTATATACACTATGTGTGTTGTATCACATGTAGCCCTTGCTTTTAATGTATACTCATGTTGAGTAATTGGGTGTATTAAAGTAGTTGATGTGTCAATATACTTACAATACTTGCATTTCATACAGGGCTTTGTTCCAAATGGAAGTGCTATATCATCCTGTTTTGTATTTATTCTATTTGGCCCACACAACATCCTATGTAGATTCATCTTATTCTTGTATGTATATTTTGGTAAGTTACCCACTATATTAAGTATCTCTTTATCCACAGTTAATATACTCCAGTATTTTTCATAAATTTGTCTAATATCCTTAATGTCCTGTGTATAATGTAAAATTACTCTACTTTGATTTTCTATTTTAGATCTGTCCAATAAATTCAATGTATCCTTATAACTAGGTGAAAAATAAGGCTGTGCTGTATTCATTCTTGTTTCAATTACCTTATTAATTTCCATTTCAATTTCTGCTGGCTTATAAGACCTATCAATTAAATTTTGTCTGAGTTTGATTATCTCGCCATGATATCCTTGTTCTGTAGAATTTAGTCTTGAGGTTCTTAGAGCTTGACCTCTAATAATGTTTTTAAATATAAATCCTGGGTGCATACTTTCTCTGTGTAAGAGTGTGTTACGATAACAACTTTTTCTATAGATTCCAGTATTTAAGCACCCATTTAAAATTTTCTCAATGTATACATCCAAAAATGAGATCCTTTGATGGGATACTTCATGGGTAAATTTTAAATATTTAGTATGTTGATTTATTTCTTTAACAAACTTATTCAGTTCTTCACTGTCTGACTCCCATAATAAAAAAAGATCATCTACAAATCTAACATAGAACTTTACATATTTCCTGTAAGATTCCATCTTGAAAAGATGTGTTATCTCCCAATCTACCATAACTAGGTTGGCGTAGCTATTGGCACAAGATGTGCCCATAGCTATGCCATCCCGCTGTATATAGATCTCATCTTTGAATACAAAAACATTGTTGTTCAAAACAACCTCAATCAAATCACATATTACTTCTACAAAAGCTTTGCTGTATTTAGAATCATTAATAAGTCTATTTCTTATGCATTCAACGCCCATTTCATTGGGTATGGATGTAAATAACGATTGAACATCCAAGGTGATGTGTCATCAGTAACAGATGTTTTTGAAATATGTTCATAAAGTTTTAACAGAAATTGTTTGGTGTCTCTTAATATATGTTCATAACCTTCAACTATGGGCCTTAAAATTGTTTCCAAATATAATGATATGGGTTCAGTTGCCCATCCTTTACCTGCGACAATGGGTCGCATAGGTGGTTGTAGAGGATGTTTATGAATTTTAGGTATCCCTTGTATGCATGGTAAGGTGGGTTCCATAACCATGCAAAATCTATATACTTCTTCATTTATTTTTTGTTGATTATATAATATGTCAAGGCTGAACCTAATTCTACTAATTATATTATCAATTGTTTCTATTCCTATTTTAGCATAATATTCTATGTTATTAAGCATAGATCTCATACTAGAGATATAATCATTCATATCCATGACCACTGTGGGTCCTCCTTTGTCTGCTGGTCTAAGCATTATATTGGGATCTTTTTCTAACGTTATCACTGCTTGACGTTGTTTAAAAGTTAGATTACCATACCATCTTTTCTTTTTTTGTTTTTCCTCATACATATATAAATCCTGCTCTACTAACTTAGTAAAGGCATCTATAAGTGGATTCAAAATAGGTACGAAGGTACTTGGCTTATTTAATTTCTTAGTATTTATAGATTCGGTACCATAATCTAACTTTAACTGGACATTTCTAGTAAATAACTTTAAATCTGTTAATGTTTGAGTAATCTCACTTTTTATTGACGGAATAAAGGCGAGTCCTTTTTCCAATACTTCCTTCTCTTCATTAGTTAGTTCTCTACGGGATATATTCCATACTATGGAATTTAGGTCCCTTGCCACATTTTCTTGATAGTTGGGCCTGTATGTTCCTGGTCTATCATTCTCCTTTACTGTCGTCCCCTGCTCATGGAACGATTTTTTCCTTTTATCCAGACTTGTGCTATGGGGAAAGGGGCAGTCTCTTTGTTGTTATTATAATTATTAATTCTTTTTTGTTGTTTACTTTCTTTTTGCTGTGATCCAATCTCCCTCTTCTTCTAATTCTATAATGTGTTCTAAGTATTATAAAACAACAACAACATATATATGAAATGTACCCAATAACTATTGTTGATAAAAAGTTAGAAAAATTATTGGATGATATTTACTTGTATGAAAAGAAACTAACAGAACAGAAACAGAGCAAAATCAAACGAGATATGCAGGATTTTGCTAATGGCCATGTTTTTACTTGGCCTAGAACTGATTATAAAGTAAATTCAGAGAATAAACTAAATCAAGGGAGAACAAAGGATAATAGGGATGTTATAAACCATGACAAAGATGAGGGGGACAGTAGAATACAATCTAATATGGGACCAGTTGTAACAAATACGAGTGAAATAGATCAGAGGAATCATAACAACAAAATAGGGAATATAGTAGTTACTACAGCCCTTGTCCACAATAAGGATGATAATGAAAAAGGCCCTATTATGCCTCATTCTAATAGAAACCCAGCTTTGGCAGGGGACGAAATAGAACACATTATAGAATTAGAAGAAGAAGGAGATGGATCACAGCAAAAAGAAAAGTAAACAACAAAAAAGAATTAATAATTATAATAACAACAAAGAGACTGCCCCTTTCCCCATAGCACAAGTCTGGATAAAAGAAAGAAATCGTTCCATGAGCAGGGGACGACAGAAAAGGAGAATGATAGACCAGGAACATACAGGCCCAACTATCAAGAAAATGTGGCAAGGGACCTAAATTCCATAGTATGGAATATATCCCGTAGAGAACTAACTAATGAAGAGAAGGAAGTATTGGAAAAAGGACTCGCCTTTATTCCGTCAATAAAAAGTGAGATTACTCAAACAGTAACAGATTTAAAGTTATTTACTAGAAATGTCCAGTTAAAGTTAGATTATGGTACCGAATCTATAAATACTAAGAAATTAAATAAGCCAAGTACCTTTGTACCTATTTTGAATCCACTTATAGATGCCTTTACTAAGTTAGTAGAGCAGGATTTATATATGTATGAGGATAAACAAAAAAAGAAAAGATGGCATGGTAATTTAACATTTAAACAACGCCAAGCATTGAAAACGTTAGAAAAAGATCCAAATATAATGCTTAGACCAGCAGACAAAGGAGGACCCACAGTGGTCATGGATATGAATGATTATATCTCTAGTATATGAGATCTATGCTTAATAACATAGAATATTATGCTAAAATAGGAATAGAAACAATTGATAATATAATTAGTAGAATTAGGTTCAGCCTTGACATATTATATAATCAACAAAAAATAAATGAAGAAGTATATAGATTTTGCATGGTTATGGAACCCACCTTACCATGCATACAAGGGATACCTAAAATTCATAAACATCCTCTACAACCACCTATGCGACCCATTGTCGCAGGTAAAGGATGGGCAACTGAACCCATATCATTATATTTGGAAACAATTTTAAGGCCCATAGTTGAAGGTTATGAACATATATTAAGAGACACCAAACAATTTCTGTTAAAACTTTATGAACATATTTCAAAAACATCTGTTACTGATGACACATTGTTAGTCACTTTGGATGTTCAATCGTTATTTACATCCATACCCAATGAAATGGGCGTTGAATGCATAAGAAATAGACTTATTAATGATTCTAAATACAGCGAAGCTTTTGTAGAAGTAATATGTGATTTGATTGAGGTTGTTTTGAACAACAATGTTTTTGTATTCAAAGATGAGATCTATATACAGCGGGATGGCGTAGCTATGGGCACATCTTGTGCCAATAGCTACGCCAACCTAGTTATGGCAGATTGGGAGATAACACATCTTTTCAAGATGGAATCTTACAGGAAATATGTAAAGTTCTATGTTAGATTTGTAGATGATCTTTTTTTATTATGGGAGTCGGACAGTGAAGAACTGAATAAGTTTGTTAAAGAAATAAATCAACATACTAAATATTTAAAATTTTCCCATGAAGTATCCCACCAAAGGATCTCATTTTTGGATGTATACATTGAGAAATTTTTAAATGGGTGCTTAAATACTGGAATCTATAGAAAAAGTTGTTATCGTAACACACTCTTACACAGAGAAAGTATGCACCCAGGATTTATATTTAAAAACATGATTAGAGGTCAAGCTCTAAGAACCTCAAGACTAAATTCTACAGAACAAGGATATCATGGCGAGATAATCAAACTCAGACAAAATTTAATTGATAGGTCTTATAAGCCAGCAGAAATTGAAATGGAAATTAATAAGGTAATTGAAACAAGAATGAATACAGCACAGCCTTATTTTTCACCTAGTTATAAGGACACATTGAACTTATTGGACAGATCTAAAATAGAAAATCAAAGTAGAGTAATTTTACATTATACACAGGACATTAAGGACATTAGACAAATTTATGAAAAACACTGGAGTATACTAACTGTGGATAAAGAGATACTTAATATAGTGGGTAACTTACCAAAATATACATACAAGAATAAGATGAATCTACATAGGATGTTGTGTGGGCCAAATAGAATAAATACAAAACAGGATGATATAGCACTTCCATTTGGAACAAAGCCCTGTATGAAATGTAAGTATTGTAAGTATATTGACACGTCAACTACTTTAATACACCCAATTACTCAACATGAGTATACATTAAAAGCAAGGGCTACTTGTGATACAACACACATAGTGTACATAGCTAGATGCAGGGCTTGCCCGGTGTTTTACGTGGGCAAGACTGATAGACGATCGAATAAGAGAACATTTATATAACATAAAAACGAAATCTACTAATAATGCTTTATCTAAACATGTAGCTAATACATCTAGTAACCATTGTTTTAATTTTATGGCACTACAGAATAATTATGTTAATATTCGAGGAGGGGACATAAAGAATAGAACTGAAGAATTTGAAATGAAATGGATGATTCGTTTACGAGCAGATCAGATGCCAGGCTTAAATGACAGGATCCCTATAAAACCCATATTAAAAACAAGAAGACTAACAATAAATAAATAAAGATTATATATATATTCATATATATCTCTTACCCCTTATATAGTTTTATACTAGATATATAGGGGTTTTAATTGATTGTTTAGTTAAATTTATTATTTTATTTAAATACTGAGTAAGTTAAAATTTCATTAATATAAATATAGTCAATAATTATTATATTGGCTGTAGTTATGTTTTATATTATAGATATTTTTTCTTCTCATCGATTTGAATTAATCAGCATACAATAGGGACTTTGTGAGCTCCCCGAATTGTAAATATCTGAATATAGTGTCAAATGTATATAGATATTCCATTACATGTTTTACTATACATCAGTTAATATTATATTAAGTGATTTATGTATTTATAGTTACTAGATAAAGGATAGAATTAAAACCTTATATATATTTAAATATGACTCTTTTAGTTGTTTTGTCCCTTAGTCGTCTGTCAGCGTCTAGAATTAGCGTAGCCGATAGTCTATTTAGATTTATATAATTAACTTAGACTACGCACTATGAATCATCACATTCGGGCATTGTAGTTATCATTATTATTATTATAGATACTTGTGGATTTCAAGTCACAGGCTTTTAGTATTTTTCATATGATATGATTAGTTCATGTTAGTAAAGCGGAGTCTGCATATGTAGAGATATTTCATACTTCAATAGTTAATGCATATTTTAAGCGTGCAAATATTATTATTATTACATACACTCTTTGTTAGCATTATTTGTTTGCTTCGGCAAATAAAGTACTTGAATATGCTATTTATTCCGGAACAACTGAATATATCTTTAGTTTTCATTACTAGTATAAAGTAATTCATTCTACATTATAGTAGGTTTTAAGATATCCAATTTTAATACATTTAACTTAAAAACCATACATGCATAATGGATAGAGGTTATGTATTTACAACAACCGTTGAGCATTTATATGATCTACCCTATATAAAAGATATTTCGGCATGTTCTTTATTTTAGTCGATTAATAGGCTTGTACGGTTGCAAAAAAATAACAAGCACATCTACAAATTGGATATTTATTTATAGGTATAGGTAGATTTTTAACAGAAGACCTAGATAATGTTACATTAGAAAAAGAATGTTATAATAACTTAAACAAAACTTTTTACGAACGAAAGGACAAGCACGTTCGGATTAGATTGCACGTAAATATAAGACCTTAATGTGATCATATTATGTAAGTTTTAATTAAAAGCTATGCTTTAACTTATAGGATGAACATGAAACAGGTTAGAAAAATGTTTAGTTTAGATTTTCATTTTCTCATTTTGTTATATGTACCAAGGAAATCATTACATATTAATTAGAATGACATCAGAGGAAATGACATGTTTTTTAACTTTGAAATCTAAAGTTATTTAAGGGCTAATTAACTAGCACTTGTAACGGCCCGAGGAAGCTATCTTAGTGAAAGCGCTTGCCTGCTTTCATTACTCCAACAGTCCTATTGGGATTTATTTATGTTAATCTTGGTGTTACCTACTAAATGGAATTGCGGAGGTTGTTTATATGAACCATAAGTATATTTTCCAAGAACTGTTCAGTTGCTGCCTAACGAGAATTATTTTTTGAGTGAGGTGAACACCTAGCACTATTACGGAAGACTGATTACAAGGAGCTTGGCTAACCGTGAGGTGGATGTGATTCGTGACGCTGTATTGGCGTTTTTGCCAGCACCTGATAATTTTTTCAAGTCGCCAGTTTGATACATTTGTGGCAATTTTGTAACTGTTGCTTGTGGTTTTGGTGCATTTCTTCTTGCATAACCACTAAATCCTAGTCACCGTTACATCGAAGGACAGCACTACCTGGAGAAGTGAATACTGTTCGGGTTTAAGAGCCGTTTTTGCACAGTGTTTTCGTGGCTTTGAGATAATACTGAATGCACCGAAACAGTATAGATTAATGGAACAGCATATAAGTGGCTTCACCTGAAAGCAGTTTTGCTTGGAATAAGGTACTGAAAAGATCATATAATTATATAATTATCCACTATTTTTTAGAAATACTGTCATTGGCAAAACTTTCAGTCCTTTCTGCCAATATTGACTGAGAAATATTGCCTTATCCTCACTATAACCATATATATATATATATATATATATATATATATATATATATATATATACACACACATATACATATACACACACACACACACACACACATATACACACATTTTTTTTTTTTTTTTGAGAGGGAGGAAACCGAGCAGATTAAGATACTATAGGGGAATGTCCTTCCCAAGTGCTCTCTCTGTACACCGCAGAGGAGATGGGACTGGTAGGAGTATCTGAAATCAAAATATGATCTCACTGTACTCGGCTGAGTGAGCAAATGAGATGGGTCCAGGAGGAGTGTGCAAAAACAAATTTACAGCAGGGCGGGCAATTCCAAAGCCACCAAGATTAACACCACAACAGGAAACAGTGAAGGGGGTGGGGAACTAACTGCAGAGAGACGGTCACACAATATTTATTGAATCAAAGACGCACAATATTTACAGACTCAAATCTTAAATAAGTGCAGAGAAAAGTATACTTAAATCAGCTTGTGTCCAGTTGATATATGCAGACAAGTCTCAGTTGCCAGCAACTCCGATTAAAATGATTACTAGAAATGTAACCAACACAGATTTTAATGCTATCAATAACCCCCATACTAACTAACACGAACACAGGAATTTCAAAGCAGTCCAACAACTTTCAATGAGCCCAGATGGCTACACTTTTTCACACGAAGTTCGCAGATGACTGCAAACTAGGGGCCATAATCGAAACTCCCAACGATGTGGATATCCTACAAAAGGGCCTCACTGAGACAGATGCCTGGTGTCAAATCCATGGCCTCAAGCTCAATGTCAAAAAGTTCATTGTCATCCCCTTTGGTAAAAATTCTGTACCCATGAACTACAACATAGGCGGTAGTATACTTAACACCAAGTGTGATAAGAGATCTTGGGACACAGGTGGACAGTAGTCTCTCCTTTGATAATCACATCACCACAGTAGTCAGGAAATCCTTCTACGTGGCACACCTCATCACAAAAGGTTTCTCATCCAGAAAAAAAGGTCATTGTTCCCCACTACTCATCACTCATTAGACCCATTATAAGAGTACAATGCCCCTTTTGGTATGTACCTCACAAGACATCTACAACAACTGGAAAGGCTGCAGCAATACCTCACAAAGAGGATTACCAGCCTCAAACAGATGAACTACGCAGACAGTCTCAAAAAACTCCAGCTTTACTCCGTCGCATATCGCCTACTCAGAGGTGATCTCTGCCTAACATACAAAGCTATGTCAAACCCAGAGCTGTTGGACATTCTCCACTTAAAGAAATCCCAATCCCTCCGAGCTACACACTCTAGGGGCCTTGAACCTTGTCACCACAATAAACAGAACATGCTGGAGGGATAGATTCCTGTTCCAGAGACTTCCCATACTCTGGAATAAACTACCCATCTATATCAAACAAGGTTCATTAGCACTCTTCAAAAATAAATCTTGATAATTGGACGGGAAATAGAAAATTCACCCCAGGGATCACTTCTGTGACTCTGCTCAACAGCGGCACAGGAAAATAATTTTCTTGGGTGGCAAAAGCCAGGGTACCTTTTTGGCTGGGCTTGCATAGGCCCCCAGGGCTAGTAGCCTAGTACCTACCTATGAACCTATAATATGATAGTATTTGTAATACTTAGAAAGCTAAATATAGGCAAGACTGGTATGCATAATGCTATTCTGTTCTTTCCCCAGCTAATGCCAAACTAGTTCAATAGACAGGCTCATGCTGCTTGAGTGGAGACACTGAGGGAAGCAAGTGGTATGTATGCAGCTCAAGAGAAGTATTATTGTAGCTTTAAAAGTTAAAGATAGATTTTTTATTACATTTGTAGCAAATTGAGCATGCATATCCTAACTGTAAAAGCAAGTTCACATGAATTAGTCTGTAGCACAAACCAACTTTAGGAGTCAAATATAAGACTGTAGTCAGAGGTTGTGGGTTCAAATACCACAAATCACAACTATATAATACGGAATTTCTTTAATAATATTTATATTAAATTAAGCTCTATACAGGTGGCATAAATGTCGTGCTGTTAAAAGTTATCTTTATAATTGAAACACAAATATATGCAGTATATGCACAATTCAAGGATTACTATCAGCAATCTGTATTTTTAGTGTGCATTTGTTAGGACATATACTGAAATGTAATACTTAAGATAAAATAGTTGTACAATTGTGTTAATGCATTGTATGTCACATATAATGGTACTAATTTTATCTCTTTCCTGTCACCCCAACCCTTACCTCTTTTTTTTATTTTCTAGTATGTGTCATCAAAATGGCTCCATGTCATCCATGTGTACCAAAATCACTAAATGCTACACAGCACAGTAAAGTAGGCCAGCCCCAGTGGATCAGCCCTCACTCCACAGGCTACAGCACCAATGCCTAGCACATCTGGGACCCAACTTGGCAGCAATGCCTCTCCTGCCCCTGCACTACCTGCCCCTCCTCAGGTAGTACTACCCTGGCAGCTGGTGCTGTGATACCTTTTGGAGCAGAGATGGAGGTGGGGATTTCATCACCCACTGGGAAATGCCAGGGTTGGTGCATAGGGTTGTGCACTGCACCATTGGCGTATGCCTATACCGGAGGGAGAGGATGCTTTCCCTCATGATATGCAAGAGGAAAAGATGTCATGCACTCCACCCACCAGCAGAGTAAGGGGACAATGATGACAGTCCAGTGGGTGAAGACTTGATTCTCACCGTCTCCTTGTTTGACTGGTATGAGCTTGTTTTGTCCCCTTCCTCACCCCAATCATGTTGTTCCCCCAACCTTTTGTTTCCCTCACCATCTCTGTGTCTTGTCTTGTTTGCATTTTCTTCCTTATCTACCAAACTTACCTGAACCGGAAATACCTGCATCCCTTACCCAGCATTCTTCTGTTACAGAATTAAAAAAAAAATGGGCACGTGCCCCCCAAAAAAGTATCATCCCATACATAGCTCTCCATTTTGCACACCACGTGTCTTCTTGACACACTTTATTTGGTCCAGTTGGCTATACAACATGACTACATTGTTGTCACACCTCTCTCTCGAGGTGACAGTCCAAATTCAGCTAATATTCTGCACATAGTGCCTTTTTTAGGCAAGGCTCAAATTCTAAACCTACCACCCTAGAACACCAAAAAGGAAAAAAACTAAGGGTAATGCTGCTCAATGCCAGAAGTCTCAATCTCAAGATGCACGCACTCGAGGCCCTTCTCAATATGGAGAACTTCGATGTCTGTGCTGTGACAGAAACCTGGTTCAAGGCTCCTGAGAGCACCCCAGCACTAACAGGTTTCACCTCATATCATACGTTCCGGCCTCAAAATCCGGACAACACCAAGAAAGGAGGGGGGGTGTCCATATTCATAAAGGACACCCACACCTCAAGGTTGGTGGCAACGCACGATGCATCGGAGACCATCCAGGTGCAATTAACCATAGGCAAGACTGCTCTGCAATTTGTAGCATGTTACAGGCCACCCTCTCAAACTCAGGAACCTCACATGGCCTTCCTGAAAACATTGGAGGGGATAAATGTATCTCCAAACACCATCATACTAGGTGACTTCAACTACCCTAATATAGACTGGGAACACTACTCAAGCCCGAACACTCTAACCCAAAGATTCCTGGAGTTCATAAACTCAAATGCCATGGAACAACTAGTCACCATCCCCACAAGAGGTGAAAACATACTTGATCTCATCATCACGAACATGGGATCAAAATGTTCAACACCGGAAGTATACCCCTCACTGGTGAGATCAGATCATAAACTAATCTCGCTGGAGGTCCTCATCCCGGCCCCACCTGAAACAAAAAGACCACAGTGAAAAACTTCTCAAAAGCCGATTTCACACTTCTAAAACTAGTGTGGTCTCCTTTAAGGCCCCTGAGCCAGTGGTAAACATTACTCAAACCGCTGAATCACTTACAAATGCCTTCTACCAGCACCTACAGGACTGCATGGATCAGGCAATCCCAAACAAAACTAAGACTCTCTGTACCAAAGGCAAGCGTCCAGTCTGGTGGACCCCAGCCATAAACAAGCTCTACAAAAGGAGGAAGCTACTACAAGATAGAGCAAAATCCTTGAAAGGTAAGACACCTTTGATCATTATAAGTAAAAAACTAAGAGCTCTCATAAAATCATCCAAGGCAAATTTTGAGAGAAAAATCGCCAAGGACTCTAAAGACAATCATAAGGCCTTCTTCAGCTATGTTAGAAACCTAGGAGGAAACTCCCAGATATGCTCAGAATTAGTTCAAAATGATGTGAAAATTACTGAACCTACACACATTGCTAACATACTGGCTGACAGGTTCAGTGCAAACTTCTCCCCCCCCTCCCCCCCAAAAGGAGATATATCTATTCCAGAGGATTGTAGCCCCCCAAACATCTCCAACGCCCAGGTGCGAACTGCCCTCACTAAGGCAACAAACACAGCATCCATGGGACGGATGGTGTCCCCGGCTGTGTGCTTCATGAACTCAACGAGGAATTAAACCCACAGTTAGGACAGCTGTTTAATCTTAGCCTCACCTCAGGATACGTGCCCAAGGAGTGGCGCACGGCGACTGTGGTCCCACTTCATAAGGGCGGTGCCTCCACAGACCCTGGAAATTACCGCCCCATTAGCTTGACAAGCCTTATCTGCAAAGCCATGGAGAGGATCATAATGGAACTCATAAATAAAGACATAGGGAACTTGCAGACTTTGGATCCAACCCAGTTTGGCTTTGTCAAAGGCAGATCCTGCCTCTTAAACTTGGTTGACTTTTTGAGACAGTCACCAAGGCCATTGATGAGGAAAGGCAGTCCATACAGCCTACCTCGACCTGGCAAAGGCCTTTGACACAATACCCCACTCAGGTATCATCGAAAAACTCATCAGCTTGAATGTAAACCCATACATCACAAGATGGGTTGCAAACTGGCTAAGCGACAGAACCCACAGGGTCAGAGTTGCTGGAGCCATGTCAGACTCAAAGCCTGTCACAAGTGGTGTCCCACAGGGCTCAGTCCTGGGTCCACTCTTGTTCGGCATCTACTTTTCTGAAGTACAAGCAAACACAGGAGGGTTATGGCTGACAAAGTTTGCAGATGACTGCAAACTGGGCCATAGTCGAAAACACATCTGACACAGATATCCTCCAGAAGGGCCTCACAGAAATGGATAACTGGTGCCAGAGCCATGGCCTGAAGTTAAACGCCAAAAATGCATAGTCATACCCTTCGGGAAAAACAAGGTTACCCCTAGCTACCATATAGGTGACAATCCACTGAGCACAGAAAAAGTCATCAGGGATCTGGGGACCCAAGTTGACAGTAGTCTTCCGTTTGACACTCATGTTGCTAAAGTAGTTAGGAAAACCTTCTATATCGCCCACCTGATCATGAAGGGATTCACATCTAGATCAAGTGAGGTCATCGTCCCCCTGTACTCATCACTCATTAGACCTATGATTGAGTACAATGCCCCGTTGGGAATGTATCTGACCAGACACCTGATGCAGCTTGAAAGGCGCCAAAAGTTCCTCACCAAAAGGATAAAGGGTCTCAAAATATGTCTTATGGTGCCCGACTGAAAGAACTCCAGCTTTATTCAGTCTCATACCGCTTGCTCAGAGGTGACCTGTGCCTGACATATAAGGCCATGTCAAACCCAGATTTGATGAATATGCTTCACCTCAAAAATCTAGATCCCTCAGAACCACAAGGGCGGAGACTTAAACCTTGACACGGTTATAAATAGAACGTGCTGGAGGGACAGATTCATCACCCAGAGACTCCCTATGCTGTGGAACAAAATCCCGGTACATGTGAGGCAGAGCACCTCGCTGGCCTTGTTCAAGAGGAATCTTGACCAATGGATGGGAGATCGCAGATATACCCCAGGGATTACTTCAGTGTCACTGCTTGACAGAGGCACAGAAAAATGATAGGCATAGTTTTTATTCAAACTAAAGGGGTGGCGAAAGCCACATAACTATGGGCTAGGCTTATAAATGCCCTTGGGCAGATAGCCTAGTATGAACCTATGAACCTATGAACCTATGAACATATTTTCAGTTTT
>NC_056745.1:331317951-331580451 GCF_019279795.1 Protopterus annectens | reverse complement strand
GGGGATTGTGTCGAAGGCCTTGACAAGATCTAGATAGGCTGTGTGAACCACCTTACCCTTGTCTAAGTCTCTGGTGACTGCTTCAAAGAAGTCTATCAGGTTTAGGAGACCTGATCTGCCTTTTACAACCCGAACTGGGTGGCTGGGTGGGGTCCAGAGTTTGGAGATTACTTTGTCTTTGTTTATAAGTTCCATGATGATACGTTCCATGGCCTTGCAGAGCAAGCTCCAATGGGGCGGTAGTTCCCAGGGTCCGTGGTGGCTCCCCCCTTGTGGAGTGGGATAACCGTTGCTGTGTGCCACTCAGCAGGCACAAAGCCTGAGGTGAGGCTATGACTGAACATGGTACTTAGGTGGAGTGCCAGTTCGTTCTGTAGTTCGTGTAGAACTCAGCCTGGGATGATGTCTGGTCCCATGGATGCTGTGTTCTTGGCTTTGGAGAGTGTTTTTTTTTACCTGTGCAGTCGTGATTACAGGAACTTTGCATTCTTTCGGTATAGAGATGGGCTCATTAGGGGGTGAGAGGGGAGTAAAATTAGCACTGAACCTATCTGGCAGGATGTTGGCAATATCAGTTGGGTCTGTATATTTAGTGCCATTGTGCTGTAACTCAGAGCAGATCCGAGTGTTGCCATTGAGATTCTTGACATAGCTATAGAATGCTTTGTGGTTGTCTTTAGAATTAGTGGCGATTTTGTTTTCATAACTAGCTTTGGAGGATTTTATCAGGGATCGCAGCTTCTTACTGAGGCTGACCAGGGAGCTCCTCCACTCATAGGATTTTACTCTCTTTTGCAACAGTTTCGTCCTTCTGTTGTACAGTTTGTTTATGCCAGGGGACCACCAGATTGGCTTCCTTTTTTTTTTTTTTTGAGGATAGTGTCTTGGTTCTGTTTTTGATAGCACGATCCATGCACTCATGCAAGTGCTGATAAAGTGCAACTGTGTAGGATTCAGTAGTCTTAACTGTATTGTCCATCTGCATGGGTGTCATGAAGTTCACCACTTCTGTCTTAAGCATGAAGTTGGCTTTGGAGAATTTTTTTACCGTGGTTTCCTTGATGGGGGTGGGGGCAGGATGTGGATATCTAGGGTAATTAGCTTATAGTCGGATCGGACCAATGAGGCGTTGACTTCAGGTGTGAATACCAGTCACTCATGTTGGCAATGACTAGATCTAGGATATTATTGCCCCTGGTGGGGATGTGGATACGTTGATCCAGGGCATTGGAGTTTATGAATTCCAGAAAGCGTTGAGCGAAGGAGTTGGTACATGAGTAGTTTTCCCAATTAATGGTGGGGTAGTTGAAATCGCCCATTATTAGGGTGTTTGGTTGAACCCTAATAATTTCCAGTACATCAAGAAAAGAGGAGTGTGAATCCTGGGGCATGGTGGGTGATTTGTAGCAAGCTACAATTTGGATTGCAGTTTTGCCCAGAGTTAGTTGCACTTGGATAACCTCGGCTACATTATGCTGAGCAACTAGCCTGGAGGTGTGGATATCCTTAATGAATATGGACACACCTCCTCCTTTGATGTTCCGGTCCAGGTTACATGGCCGAAAAGTGTGGCATGAGTTGTAGCTTGGTAGTGCAGGGGTGCTCTCTGGAGCCTTGAACCAGGTCTCAGTCACTGCACAGATATCGATGTTCTCCATTTTAAGGAGTGTCTCGAGTGAGTGCATTTTGAGATTTAGACTTCTAGCATTGAGTAGCATCACCCTCAGTTTTTGCTTTCTTGTTCCTGTTACAGTGGTGAATTTGTCATTTGAACCTTGCCTAAAAAAGGCACTATAGGGGCGGCAAGAACCTTAGCCAGTATCCGGAATCCCAGGGGTGACAGGTGCAGGCCATCTCTGGCAAAGCATCGTGGTCTGTCTACCATGTCATCCCAGGCAGACAGATACTGGATCCCTTTAGAATGGCACCAGAAGCTTAGCCAATTGTTGAAGTCAATCATTTTGTCCTTGTACTGAGGCATCATTCTGGGTGATGGCAGAATACTACTCAGGGCTAGGGTCATACCTGCCTGGTCTACAAGATCGGAGAGCTCTTCCATGTCTCTTTTCATGTAGTCCAGGGAGGTATGTCTCAGGTCATTCACACCAACATGGACAATGAAAGAGTCATATTTGTACTTATTGTGGAGTGACCTGAGTGCATGGGTTACGTGGCAGATCCTGGCACCAGACAGGCAGCTGACAGTAACCTTCTCCTTGTTTAGCCTGGTGAGTGGGACATCAGTGTGCCTAACTAGAGTCACCTATGACTAGTATGTTGGGTACGTTGTTTTGCCTTATTGGCTGTGGTTGAATGGCACACTGAGTCTGAGGGCTATGTGTCATTTAGGTTGTGTTAGGGAGTAGAGGTTGCTTGCATTTCTGCTTTGGAGGTCTCTGTTGCTTGAGCAGATTATTATTGAGAGCCTCCGCGAATGTTTTTGTGTTGCTATGTGTGGATTTTGGCGGTGCAGATTTTGTGAGACTATGTGATGAGTGTGGTGTGGTGCAAGTGTTTACCTTCTCCTCTTGACTGTCAGGTTCAATCTTGATTGGAGAGAACTTTACCTCCAGTTTGGCTAGATAAGTGCATCTCTCACAGGTTGTAGTGTTGAGTGGTAGGAGGAGAGGGTTGTCTGTGTACATGAGGCAATTTCTACATTGCCCCAAGATGCCCAGATTCATCAGGTAGACAGGAGAGAACACTGGGAGCTGAGCCTTGGACATGCCTGAATAAAAAAATATTTTCCTCTAGATAAGTGAGGAAAGTGAGTACAAGAGCTGTTTTTCTCTAAGCAAGTGAGGAAAGTAAGTACCAAAACTGTTTTCCTCTAGGTAATGAGGAAGGCTGAATGCTGTAGTAAATTATAGGTTCACAGGTTTATAGGAGGGTACTAGGCTATTGGCCCTAGGGCCTATATAAGCCTAGCCAAAAATGTACCCTGGCTTTCGCCACCCAATAAAATTATTTTCCTGTGCCCCTGTCGAGCAGAGCCACAAAAGTGATCCCCGGGGTGAATTTCCTATTTCCCATCCAATCATCAAGATTTTTCTTGAAGAGTGCTAATGAGGAGTTCTGTTTGACATAGACAGGTAGTCTGTTTCAGAGTATGGGAAGTCTCTGGGACAGAAATCTATCCCTCCAGTATGTTCTGTTTATTGTGGTGATAAGGTTTAGGTCCCTAGAGCGTGTAGCTCGGAGGGATTGGGATTTCTTTAAGTGGAGCATGTCCAACAGCGCTGGGTTTGACATAGCTTTGTATGTTTGGCAGCTTTGTATGTTTGGCAGAGATAGCCTCTGAGTAGGTGATATGCGACGGAGTAAAGCTGGAGTTTTTTTTAGACGGTCTGCGTAGGGCATCTGTTTGAGGCCAGTAATCCTCTTTGTGAGGTATTTCTGTGGCCTTTCCAGTTGTTGTAGACGTCTTGTGAGGTACATACCAAAAGGAGCGTTGTACTTTATAATGGGTCTAATGAGTGATGAGTTGAGGGGAACAATGACCTCTTTTTCTGGATGAGAAACCTTTTGTGATGAGGTGAGCCACACAGAAGGAATTCCTGACCACTGTGGCGATGTGATCATCAAAGGAGAAAGTTTGCAGATAACTGCAAACTAGGAGCCATAACTGAAACTCTTAGTAATTAGTAGGTTATTTAGTGCTTACAAGTTCTGAACAAGCGCTGATCACGAATAAGCAAATTCAAGTGCTAAAACTAAGAATCTGTATCTGGACTAAATTAGTTACAGGAAATGGGGGAAACGTGCAAATGCGGGCTTTTAAATCAGAAAGTTGAGAGAGAGAGATGGAAAAACTGCCCAAACGGCCAATAACTACAATTTCTGGGCCATACATACATATGGCTTTTTTTTTTCCTTGTAAACAAACAGCTTCTACATCAGTCTTCCTCCATTCTGTTTTTGGATTTATTGTTAGTGCAATGCTTAGATATTTAAGTTTGGAAATACTTTTAATAATAAAAGAAAACTTCATAGTTAAAATCCATCACTATCCATTGATCTATCTCTTCCTCTAACACTGGTATGACATCTGCAGATTAGTGTCCTGAAAATCAGAAAAAAATGCTGCTAACTATGGCAGAACACTGAACTATAAATAAGAAAAGCAGCAAGCTTACAAATCAAAACATTTCCATTCATTTGTTTTACATCAGTGTAACGTACCGCCTACTATCATAAACACGCAAACCCCAAGTGACAATGGCTTGGCAGCTCTAGATTCTGTGAGACAGAATAAACAACAAACCAAGAGTACTTTTCTTTTAGCAACGTCGGTTTCATCCAAAACTTAAAGGCACCAACTACTACTCAATTAACAGTACAGGGCAGTAATATTGTTATTTCAGATCAAAGTTCCTGTGATCACAAACCTGTTTTTATACTGAAGCAATGCCAGCATTAACCAATAGTATTTTCTGGTTTAGGCACAGTCTATAATTCCCAGAGGAGCTTATTTTCATCTGTGCTCCTTGATATAGTTCTTTTCAAATACACAAAATAAAACCTGCAGGTTGTTTGCCCTCTCAAATTACATTTTTTCAGTGTTGTGTATTAGATAAATAAATGCATGCATTTATTTTTAGCAGCAAACACCTCAACAGCTACAAAAGCCTCTCACATTTAAGAAAAATACCTTTAGCAAAGATGAAATGTCATATTCTTATCTAGCTTTTGATCGTTTAATGCACTTCTGAATCAGTCCTGAAGCTGTAATGTTCTAGTATTGTACTATTGTTCTAGTACACAATTTTTTTTTGTTTGCATATGAATGTCAGACAGTAAACCTTTAGCAATATTTCTTTTTTTATTCTTAGTGACTTAATATTTTGTTACCTGTCTAGATGTTCTATTTATGATAAGATTTCCCAGTTTAATTCTAGTACTTTCATTAGATTTTACTCATCAAACCCTGTCCACTGGCACAAAGTTCTGCTAGTCCTGCAATAAATTGAACAAAAATGCAACAAACAAATCAGGTTCTCTGTTTTATATGTACTAAACATGTAAGCTTGTGCAAAGATGAGGATGCAGTACCAGAAAACCTATTTCTCGTAAGTGGAAGCACTCACAGTATGGTGTTATATCCAAACTTCAGCAAGCAACATAACCGGAAATTTAACAAAATGCACAATGTTTTTCCCCAGACAGAAAATAAAAAGAAAAATATGCCAGGCTTTTATGTTAATAGGAAAGTACTAACTGAACTGCTCTTGTGGGCCATTTTATGTTTAACCAATTTCCCCTCAAAGGTGAGACTCAAACCCTCTACAGTATGTCTTGACAGGTAAACACTTTGACCATTATGCCAACCGCCAATACAGAAATTTTAGCAAATGAATAATTTCAATTCTCTTCTGTATCACACACCAGCTTTTTCAACACTGAAGATGGAAAAAAAAAAAAAAAAAAAAAAAAAAAAAAAAAGACATGCTAGACAAAGTTGTCAGCCTGGCTTAAAAAAAAAAATAATAACACAGAAAGCTTTTTTGCATTCTCTTGTCCCTACCACCCCACCCCACCCTCATCATAACCAATTGACAAAAAATGATCACATAGCTTTCTCAATGTGACCTACACACAAACAACAAGAAACAAATGATCTTGCGTGGCTAAAGAGTTTACTTGGACCCATTCATTTTTTTCCTAAATGTTATTCTACTCTACTTTGCCAGAAATCACGATACAATTATTTAGCACCAGGTAAACAAAGTCAGGCATCAGTTTGTTGCAGCAGTTAATTCTGCTACCTCGCAGCACTCAGTTCTCTGGTTCAGTCTAAAGTTGGAATGCTTTCTGTGCAGTGTGCATGTTCTTCTAGTTGCTATGTGGAGTCCTGCTTTCCTCCATCTTCCTGAAGAAGTGACAAAACGTGAATGGGTGATCATCTAAACAGCTCCTATGTGTGAGCATCTTTTGGAACAGCATCTCATCCAGGATTAGTTCTCTGCCTTCCTCTCAGGGAATGCAAGGATAAGCTCTGCCTCCCTTGCAACCCTGAGTAAAATAAAGCAGGTATAAGAAATAAAGAATGCAAAGTCAAAGTCTATTTGGAGCAAGTACCTGTGTTTACAGTAATGGGGAAATTCTGGTGTGGTAAAACTTACCGCGCAGATGCAGAGTATATAAGCAGAGACTAAAGTCTTTCGGCTTTTCCCGGTTAGGGGTCACCACAGTGGCTCACTGGTCCGCTTATGATTGGCAGTGGATGTTTACCATGTCGAGTTGCGTGCACACACACACACACACACACACACACACACACACACACACACACACACACACACACACACACACACACACACACACCTACCTGCACGTCTTTTTAAAATTCCGATCACAGGGAGGACATGCAGACTCCACACAGAAAGCGCTCCAGCTGAGAATCGAACCGGAGAACCTCTTGTATACAAGCAGAGGCTACAGAAATTAAAACACCAAACTATTCTACTTTGGTGCTTCTTTACTTTTAAACTTGTCTATAGTTGCTAATCTATTATAGCGGTTCACTTATGAAGGTCTCGTACAAAATTTTAATAAAAAACAAGTTACAGGTAATCCACTGGTACTCACCCAAGAAATGTGATTGTGTTACCAACGACTGGAGCACCTGGCTTATTCCTTCAATCCAAAAGGGATGGCAAGGTTCCTGTGGCCAGTGGCATTCTTGTTCTCCTTTCCTCTTCTCTCTAATGAAGAGATCATGAAGCCAGTTGCCACATACCTGACATCTAACATTCACCTAGTGACTGAAAAATTAGGTGCAGCAAAAAATTGAGATGTAGAAGTAATGTAGTAATAACACAAGTCTAGGACATAATTTACTTTTTTGATTATTTATTTGAAGTTGTTATCCACAGTAGAGCACTGAGTGCAGCAGACTGATTTGAGTGCCAATAACAGGAAGTACAAAAAACATGTGTACGTGTGTGTAATTATATACATATATATATATACATATATATATATATATATATATATATATATATATATATATATACACATATACACACACATATACATACATACATACATATACACACACACACACACACACACACACACAAATATACTTACTATATATACAAATATAAATTCACACACACGAATCACACAGGAATATATACACACACACACACACACAC
Organism: Protopterus annectens; assembly: GCF_019279795.1. Classification (NCBI taxonomy): domain Eukaryota; kingdom Metazoa; phylum Chordata; order Ceratodontiformes; family Protopteridae; genus Protopterus; species Protopterus annectens. The sequence goes on along the minus strand of NC_056745.1, from coordinate 331,573,291 downwards.
ACACACACACACACACACACACACACACACACACACACACACACACAGGTATACATGTATGTAAATATATACATACAGATACACATATACACTCACGCATGATTTACCCTCAGTTGGCCGACTACCACCTTGCATGCAAAACATTGTTTTTGCAGGGGAGCCAAGCCCCTGCACCCCCTCCCCCCCACTAATTATACAACTCCGAGATCACACAATCCCCGAGGAAAGGAAATATTCCCCTACCCAGGGACTGTCTATCTCACACACCTGTTGACCATCTGTATAGTCTACCAAATATGGACAATTAAAAAGAGGCAGACCAAACCAATAGAGACCATGTATAAAAGAATCACCATATGAGGTAAAAAGGGCCAGTCTTAGATAAACTGGCACCCTAGGTGAAAAGGTTACATACTACCCCTCACCCACAACCCACTGACCAACACATCTTGGCCTACTCACACTATGCAGATTACTTTTTTCTTTTCTCACAGTTTGTCTTACTATTCATTTTTTTCATGCAGTTAACCATTCATTCAAAATCTAAGCAAGACTGTAAATTTTAGAGTTTTTTTAAACAACCTTTTCATCCAAGGATTACTTGAACAAAGATCATGATCAAAGATAGAAATTTGGTCTTACTTTTCAGCTTTTTTCCTTTCATCACTTCAGTACACTAACTGACCAAGACTACACTGTAATAATAGCACTGAATTAAGTCGGGGACCTGGGGCTGCTCACCACCCCCCCCCCCCACAAGCCACTGAATTTCAAGATGCACCACGATGCATTTTAGAGGGGGGGGGGTTTTTTTTTGACAATATTTTTCATCCAATAATTACCTGAAAAAAAAAAGCATGATCAAAGAAAAAAATTTAAACTTACTCTTCAACTTTGCTTTTTCCTGCATTTGTTCAGCACTTCCTAACTGACCAAGACTAAATTGCAATAACTAAATTAAGCTGGGAAGCTGCTAGGCACACAGAAGCCACTGATTTATAAATGCTAACAGCGCCTCTTCAGAGATTTTTTTCCAACCTTTTGATCGAATGATGGCCTTACCAAAAATCATGTGTATGAAAAAGAAATTCAATCTTACTTTTTTTATTTCAAAGAAGAAATAAGCTGTGTGTTTTACTGCTCAAAGTTGACCACATAGCAGTTCAAGTTAAATTTAAGACCAGTGCTTGTCAGGATACATATATCAAATCTGAGAATAAGCAGTCACTTTCTGCGCATCTCCCAACGGTGTTAAACTGGGATTAAAATTAAGGCACAAATGCTGCTGTTATATATACAGTTTACTATCATTATTTCGACTCACACTTGGTCGACCGCACTCTGTTCGACAACAGAAAGTCGAACACAGCAATATCGAACTTTAAAAGCAAGCCTAGGAACGGGTTTTAACATGAGTCGAGATAGGGGCGAGGTTTGTCATTCGGCAATAGCAGTGAACCCCTATCTCCATAGACAGAGTGTGAGTCGAAATAAATAGTAAACCATATATACAGCATGCCTCTTCACTCCTACCCAGTAAAGACAGTTTCTGTGTAGCCTTATAATAGCAAACTGGAACAAGACTGAAAAACACAAACAAAACATATTTGCTGCCAGACCCATATAAAAGCAGACTTACTTACTCTCCCCCAAAAGATACCCACCTGTATATGCATCAGATGTTTGATTGTGAGGAAAATAAAAAAATAATAATAATTACAATAACATGTCCAGATTGTTACTTCTGCACAGTACAATGTTCCTATAAAAGCTACAGTGACCTCTGATGTTTGTGAGGAAAGTTAAATAAATAATGACCACACTGTCCCCAGCCCAACACAAGATATAGCTGCCTCTGTGCTTTGGGAGGAATGTTAAAGAAATAATGTCATTATTCCCATCTTCCCCACACAAGTACAGTACCTTCTGTGTACACCTATGAGCAGGTCTGATTTTACACTAGGCTGCATTCAGGGCAAAGGCAATTACTAGGTCCATGTCAAAATGTACTCATACAGCCTTGGTGTGCGTGTGTTGGGGGGGCAAGCAAGAGTTCTTCTGGGTATTTTGTGATGCATTTATCTCTCAAAAAATAAGAGATTGTTAAACTGAGCAAGTGGCAACAGGGTCAGTAACTTACAGTCAGACAACCCCCACCAAGCAATAGCCACTTCTATATACAACTCAAACATCCAAATTGGAAAAAAAAAAAAAAAAAAAAAAAGGAGGATGACCGTGTAATGAACTTCACCTTTGTTCCAAACAGTTGCTAAACATTAAAATATTCCACACTGCTTCACATAATCACATTAGTCACATAAAGCTGAAATAAGCAAACAGCAGCAAGCAGCTAGTAATTTTCCTCCACAGAAGACAACCACAGCAATTATGCCAACTTTGTCTGAGCACATCAGTTAAGTATTCCATCTTTTTTCTCACAAATGCACACTTGTCATACCCCAACTGTCCAGATTATCGCAAAATGTTCAGATAATTAGCTCATACTTTTCATCTGCTCCTCACAAAATTTGTGGTTTTCTGGCAAATCAGTGGGGATTAAAGTCACTAAATAATGACAGACAGAATTTCAGACTTTGTAGTCTTCAGAAAATGGATGTCAGCACAACACATTTTATTCTAGCAACATTTCAAGTTTACAAGAGCAACATTTAAAACCTTCCCCTATTTTCTGTGCATTGTCCCCCTGTTATTTTTGGCTTTGTCCAGATTTCCTGTGCTAAGAGTTTAACAGGTATGACATTAGTTTTGCAAAGCCAGACAGTTACTGTTCAACTCGAGCGAATGACAACGTGGTCAGCTACTTTCATCCAATCAACCCAAACTCCCACCAAGCAGTTACCGCCACGATGACCGATCGCCATGTAAAAAGAAGTTATGTCTTACCAGAATGTTTTATCTGTGTTGTAGATCTTCATTCATTCCTTACTGACAGGACTTCGGTTCTGTCCTCGGAACCGACCCGGCCAATACACAAGCTCATGCCAGCCATACCTCTCAACCTGGAAACATCAAAAAACTGGACAAAGGCCCATAAAAAATAGGTACAAATCTGTACGCTGATTAACACACAATTTGCATACATAATTATGCAACTCCGCCCACTCCAATGGAATTGTGGGATAGCAATTTTCAAATGCAAACTGAAGAACAGACAACCAAAATATGGCTCGAGACCCAGACCCTGTAGCAAATGGTAACCATTTTTTTTAATGTGTAGCAATGATGTTCACTGGGAAGGGAGAAGATGATGAACCTTAGGATTTTATTTTTAGTGACCTGCAGTATGAGAGTGTTATAGTAAAAGTAGGGCATTTAATGGTAGGCAATATTCTAATGTTAGCAAAAGAATATTATAGTTTGCTAGGACCTCCAAAAGTCATTCTCCATGGCCTACTGATCAGTGGTGTAGCCCTTTCAGTTTGCTGCCCTTCCCTCTCACAAAATCATGGTTGAATGGGGCCTCCCCCTACACAGCCCTCCCATCCCCCTTGCAGCTATTCCAATGTCCCACTACATGTCTATTTCACCCCATTTACCATAAACACTGCAATGTGCATACGGCTTTACTTCTACAATTATTTGGATTTCATTTAAAAGTTTTATTTTACATTTTACAGCACAAACACTAATAGACATCTGCTAACCAAAGCAACGCTGTCTCTCAATGAAAATAGACTTGGCATTAAAACTTCGCTGCCCTTGAAGCTCACATTAATTGAAACAGCACTGAAACCCAGATTCAAAGTAAATACAACTAGCCAGTGTATCTCTCAACTTTGCAACACAAGAAATCTGGAAAAAGCCAAAATTTGGGAGGGGGACAACAGCCGAAAAAACCATAGACACATTTAAACATTGCTTGTATAATCTTGGAAAGTTACTAGAATAAAGTGTTGTGTTACCACCATGCGTTTCCTCAAAGATAGAAGACAGAAACTTAAATGGCTATCATTTAGTGATTTCAGTTCTCTCATAGCTCTCAACCTCTTAGCACAAAAAGCCTGGACAAAGCCAATCATGGGGAAATACAGCCTCAAAATAGGGACAAATTTCAAATAATGATCTTATAAACTTAGAAAATTGCTAGAATAAAAGGTTTTGCGTTGCCATGTATTTTTCTGAAGAATATGAATTCTAAAATTCAAATACCTGTCATTATTTACTGAATTCAATCTCACTAATTTGCCACAAAAATCCAGAAAAACCACAGCTTTTATGAGGAACAGTTACAGGACAAAAATATGAAGCAAAAATCTGGACAGTTTTCACAAGTGGTGGTGGGTATGGAATTCAGGCTCTTGCTACTAGTACACAAGGTACAGGGTTTGAGCCTGTGTAATGCTAGCCACCAGGCATATTTAACCTGGGCATTTCACACACACACACACACACACACACACACACACACACACACACACACACACACACACACACACACACACACACACACACACACCTCACACACACACCTACCTGGCACTTGACAATACAGAAGGAAGTGCAGTGCATCCATTATGGCCGCGAATTCTTGACAATACAGCAGTACATCCATTACGGCCATGGAGGAAAAAGCCCAAGCCCAATACAAATAAGCTGCTGCAATGCAATGCAATGCTTCCATCCAGTACGGTCGTACAAGAAAAGAACTGCTCCATCAAGGCCACGCACGAAAGAAAAGAACCGTTGTTGTATTTGAAATTGCACACATGCTATGTACAGTGGAGCTCTCAGTCAATTGTGACAGGCTGTTCACAGAGCTGATGTCATTGCACACGCTTCTGCACATGATGACGTCAGCCCGGAAGAAAACTAAAACAAAAACGAGCCAAGAAACTTGGAAATTAAGGGGTGCCAATCAAAAACGGTAAAAAAAAAATGAGATTCTTGGTACGGTTGAGAGGTATGGCACCAGCCAAAAACTCTCGAGCTAAGTCCTACCCATAGCGCCCCTCTTCTCCTGCTCTTGAGATTGACTTTGTCCGCCCAGTATAAGACAGTGGAAATATTAGAGACAGTTGAGACAATGGAGGCCCTCTCTGAGCAAATACCTCATCAGGCAGACAGGACCAAATGATCCACCAGGAGTCATTAGGCAGGGAAATGGAGGCACAGATGGAACATTATGGTAAGACATAACTCCTTTATCTCATGTTGTAAATCTTCATTCGTTCCTTACTGATAGGACAGAGTCCCCAGCTACTTGCGTCCTGGGTGGCCCTATGGAAGGATATTCCTGAGCACCATTAAGCCAAAAGATGCTCTTCCCTGGGCGCAGTATCCAATTTGTAATCAGAGATAAAGATATGGGGGTTTGCCCAAATGGCCGCTGCGCAAATGTCATCCATAGAGGCTCTGGAATGAAATGCCACTGACAAGGCAATCTTGGACCCTGCCCTACTAGAGATGCTCCATATCCATAAGTCTAACTCCTCATGCACTACCTGCTCAGAAGGCCTGACTAACACATGCGACATCAACAAAACCTGCTGGGGAGAGAGAGAGAGACACAGAGACAGAGACAGAGAGAGAGAGATTGATTTGTCTCCCAGAGGCTGCCCAATCTCTGCAACAGACTTCCCATACACATCAATTAGAGAACCTCACTGACCCTCTTCAAGTGCAACCTTCATGAGTGAATGGGAAACCACAAATTTGTTGCTGGGGTTCCACCTGTCTCCCTCATTAACAGGGGTGGCAGGTACTGACTGAGGTTTCTTTTTGGGGATAAACTCTTGGCTAGGCTTGTAAGGGCCCCAGGGCCATTAGCCTAGTAACCTCCTATGATCCTATGTGGCCACTGATCTGGTGAAATGAGCCTTGATTCTAGAAGGCAAAGATAATTTGTTCTGTTGATAGACAAAAGGTAATGCAAACTCTTAACCATTTTGACAAGGTGACTTTGGAGACAGCTTTCCCCAATCTAAGACCTGAAAAGGCTAAGAACAGTTAGCCCGACTTTCTGAAGGGTTTAGTTCTGTCCAAAGTAAAAATGAAGCTATGTACATCCAACAAGTATAACTGGTATTCACCTCTGTTGGAAAATTCAAGAAAAAGACTGGTAAATCAATGGACTGGTTGAGGCTTGTATTTGAGATTACTTTGGGGCAAAAAGGAAGGGTTAGTACGAAGTGATACGCTTTCTTTATTGAAAATCAAGTAAGGTCAGTTGACACACAAGGCCTGCAGTTCTGATACCCTCCTGGCTGAGGTGATAGCCACTAGGAATAAGGTTTTCCAGGATAAAATCTTAATGTCACATGAGACGGAAGGTTCAAAGGGTGAGCAGATCACATCTTGTAGGACTAAAGTTAAATTCCATGGTTCAGTTGGGGTTCTAATAGGTGATTAGAGGTGTACAATTCCTTTCATGAAGGTTTTGCAAAGACGATGAGACACTGAGGAATCGTTGAAACCATTATGGAAATTGGCAATAGCCACCAGTTGGACTGTCATAGTAGAGGCTGAGGCTCCTGCATAAAGTAGGGTTGACAGGTAATCTAAAAAACTTTATGGACATGCACAGTAAAGGGGTCAAGCCCTTGTTCCTTAGCCCAAATTGTAAATCTGACCAATTTGCTGTGATAAATGTTTCTGGTGGAGGGTTTATGGCAAGCCAGAAGAATCTTTCGGACTGGGGAAATAAATGTATTTGCCTGGCAATCAATGGAAGTGGAGATACCAAGCTGTCAGCTTGAGGCTGTGAAGGTTGGGATGAACCAGCCCCTGTGGGTGAGATAGGAGTCCCAGGAACAGGTCCAGGGTCCACGGGCGGTGAACCAAATTAGTCTAAAGGAAGGGGAACCAAACTTGGCGGGGCCAGCAAGGAGCAATGAGGATGACTTTGCTTCTCAGCCACTGCGCTTTCTTCAGGAATTGTGGTACAAGTAGAATGGGTGGAAAGGCATACAGTAAACCCAGAGGCCAATCGTCAGAGCATCTCTTGGTGACTCCCCCTGTGGAGGAATTAGGGTAAAGAAGCAGCTGCATTTGTGGTTGAAGGGGGAGGCAAATAGTCGCAGCAAGGCTGGCCCCAACCATGAAAATTTTGAGTTGATACTACAGGGTTGAGAGACCACTTGTGAGGAATCATAATGTTCTTGCTCAGTTAGTCTGCAATCAGATTGGAATTCCCAGGAACAGAAAGTGGTTGGAAGCTATCACCCATTGCCACACTCTTAGGGTTTCCCAACACAAGGGAAAGGATTTGGTTCCACCTTGCTTGTTGATGCACCAGACTACTGACTGGAGGACAACAACTGTCCCAGACGGGAGGGTTGTTTGGAATGCTTACAATGCTAAAAGCGCCGCCCTCAGTTCTAGGGCACTGATATGCAATTTGGCCTCTATGGGGGGCCAAGTGCCTTGGACGATCTTCTTTGAAAATGACCCCCCCCCTCCGCTCCTTCAGGGAAGCATCCGTGATCACTGTGGCTTTGGGTTGGGGTGGTGAAAAAGGTAGACTCCATAACTCCTCCTCTGACCTCATCCACCAACTCAAATCCTGCTTGCATCAACTTGTTATGCAAATTGGGTGAGACAATGGATGCGTTATAAGAGACCATTGAGAAGATAGGAGCCATTGCAGTAGTCTCATATGGAACCTTGCAAGAGGGACCAGTAGAATTGTAGCCGCCATGGAGCTCAGCAGTTGTAGAACTTGTCTGGCTGGGACTAGGTCTTGAGAAAGTATTATTTGATGTTGAGCTCTCAATTTTAGCAGCCTGTGAAGAGGCAGGACAACTTGGCAAAAGACTGTCGAACACTGCCCCAATAAACTCTAAGGTTCGAGTTGGTACCAGGTTCAATTTTCCTAAATTTATAGAGATTCCCAGTCTTTCTACTAGGCCTCGAGTGTACGATATGGCTTGAAGCAGTAGACTTCTGGCTGGAGTGGTTAGGAGCCAATCGTCTAGGTATGGAAACACATGGAATCCTTGTAGTCTAAGGTGAGCTACTACTACTGCCATGCATTTGGTGAACACTCTGGGGGCTGTGGAGAGACCAAAGGGCAGTACACGAAATTTGTAATGATAGTCTCCCAGCCAGAAGGGGAGGTATCTTCTGGACCGTCTGTCCATTTTTATGTGGTAATACTCATCCTGAAGATCTATAGAGCACTTCCAATCGTCCCTCTGCAGGAATGGGAGAATGGACTGAACCATGACCATCCAGAATTTTTCTTGTCTGACAAACTTTAGAATGCCGAGATTCAAAATCGTCTCCAGTCCCCTTGTCTTTCTTGGCACTAAAAAGAATCTATAGAGTAAAAAACGGATCCTATTTGGTCTGGTGGGACTGCTTGTATGACTCTTTTTCTAGCAGCTTTTGAACTTCTAGTGCTGTTGCATCTCCCTGACTGGGTGGGATGTCGGGGATTCACCTCAGAAGCTTCGGATAAATGTCGGAGGGAATATGGTACCCTCTGGTCATAATCCTCTGCACCCAGGAGTCTGAAGTTATTGCTTACCAGGCCAAATGGTGCAGGGAAAACATCCCCAGACTGCTTCCAGAGGAAAGCAAATCAGGACACTCTTCAGAAGCACTGATAGGGTTGACCAGAGAAGGAACCTTTGGAACCCTGGTTTCATGCCCCCCCCCCGCCATGATAGGGGCATCTCCGAGACAAGTTCCACCCTCTGCCCCAGGGGGATTGCTCAACACGTGAGTCTCAGAAATGTCCTTGAGATTTCTTGACCCACATCTTTCCGCCCCTCTGATTCCTGGAGTAGGATTATTGTGGAGCTGAAAAACATATGCCCATAGCAGACAGGTTCTTTCAGTCTTTCTTACACCTGGCTAATGTGTCCTTAACGTTAAGGTCAAATAAGGAAGACTAATTAACAGGAGCATTGATGAAGGAAGATTTGAAGGGGTCCGCAAAATCACATAAGCGCATCCAGCCATGATTGTCTCATGACAATGCCTGAAGCGGCTGCTCTAGATGCCCCTTTGGTTGTATGGGCAATCAACCACATGGAGGAGTTAGAAATGGACTCTAGGGTAGCAAGCTGAGAGGTGAGAGGTGACTTTATCCCACACCTCATCAGGTAATACCCCTGCCAAAGTACCTGAAAGTTCTGAAATCAGGTCCCTCTGCAGATGTGTGAAATGTGCCATGTAATTCAGAGACCGTATGGCAGAGGTCACTGAAGTGTATGTCTGCTTTTCCAATCTGTCCATCATCTGGGAGTCCCTGTTCGGAGGATGAACAGTTGAACTTTCTTCTGCAAGTTCTTCCTTAGTGGCCATCGCCACAACTGTGGAGTCTATTGTCAAACATTTAGAAAAATGGGGTGTGATCTTCTAGTGGGGAAAGAATCTTATCAGGCCTCTGGGGAATCAGCTCTACGTTGTCAGGGGCCTCTATGCACAATGACCTTAATTAGTTCATCTGCAGGTGGGCTCACTCAGGAAGTACAGGGCCAAGCATGGAAGGCTTGCAAGAATACAGATTCCTCAGCAGAAGGGTTGATGGGCTTCCAGTTGCCCCTTGTTTTGGGATCTCCAGTATGTTTCCAAAGGAGACAGCTTCAGGGGGCAATCATGGGGACCCTTCTCCCTCATTAAAATCTGTATTTTCGGTGAGGGATTCCTCAGGGGAAATGATGTGCTTCCTCTTGCACATTCTCTTTTGGGGTGGCTCCTCAGTGGGGTCTTCTGAGGAGGACTCCAAAGAGCGGGTGCCCTGGAGCAGGGTCTTCTTGCTGCTCCCATGCTCGAAGTCCCTGCATACTGGGTTGCGTCAACTGCATGCTAGAGGAGAGAGAGAGAGAGAGAGACAGAGACACAGATATATATATATATATATATATATATATATATATATATATATATATATATATATATATATATATATACCAGGTTCTGATGCTGAAGGTGCCAACTGCATGCTTGTGGAAGCAAGAGCCCTCTCCATCACCTGGAAAGCGGGCCCACCCGAAGAGGGATGGGTGCCCATAATCAAGAGGGACAACCTCAGAACTGGGGTTACACTCTGCTCCAATGAGCTCACCACCAGGATAGGAGCCTCAAGAAAACCAGGAACTGCCGGAACAGCTAGAGCCGTAGAAGGCACCACAGAAAAAAAAAAAAAAAAAAAAAAAAAAAAAAAAAAATCAGTGGCGAACTAGGAGTCATGGTGCTGACAGACCAGTCACAGTCCTGAGGGTGGAACAGCTCTGAATAGAGCACAGTCCAGAGGGGAGGCTATGGAACCATGAAGGGAATCAGAGGAACCAAAGGCACAGTCACCAGGGTAGACATCAGAATGGAGGGCTCCAAAGCCTGGGAAGAGGTTGAAGAAGGATATACTGGAGACTGTGCAGAGAAAAAACTTTGGCTCTAGTTGGGAGGAAAGTCCTGGTTGGGGTTAGAATTACTCTAGCTGCCAAAAGATGATAGACAAGCCTCACTACATTTAATTCAGAGAGACTCCTGGTGGACCCTGTAGATACCCTGGAAGGAGAGACTGGTCTTTCCAGAAAAGGGCTATATTGTTGTCCATGGAAGGGATCTATAGTTGGTGAGTATCTGTTCCTAAGCAAAATTTCGGATTTTGGCACCAAAGAAGGAACCGATATTGGTGACGAAATTGTGTCTGGTACTGGAGGATATAGTCTCTGACATAGCCCCCCCCCACTACATCAGTGAGGCATCCATGGTCACTATGGCCTTGGGTTGCTGGGGGGAGAAGGGCGAGACCATTGAGAGAGATTGTGGGTCATCCACCAATTTAAATCCTGTTTGCACCTGTGGGTTACTCGAATCATGGCTGAAAGAGGATGCTGAAAAGGATACCATTGGGTGAGCAGTAGCCATTGTAGAAGCCTCATGTGAAACCTGGCCAGGGGAACAATGGTGATGGAGGCTGCTATGGAACCCAACAGCTGTAGAACCAAGTGAGCCCTGGATTTTTCTTTTGAATGGACTGGGATTAGTTGTTGCTTTATCCTTAGAATTCTGTGCTCTGGAATAGCAGCTCTGCAGTTTTTTTTGAGTCCAAGATAACCCCTATGAATTCTGTTGGCTGAGATGGGGTAAGATTGGATTTTTGCCAGTTTATGGTTATGCCTAGCTTTGAGCAGACAGGAGAGAGTATGCCAGGGCTTTTTCCAGTAGCTGCCTGGTGGGGGCGGAAATGAGCCCGTCGTCTAGGTATGGAAATACCTGGAATCCTTGAAGTCGCAAGTGAGCTGTGGCAACTGCCATGCACTTTGTGAACACTCTGGGGGCTGTAGAGAGTCCAAAGGGCAGTACTCTGAACTGGTAGTGACTGGCTCCCGCACAGAAATCTTCTTGATGGCCTGTCCACCTTTATGTGGTAGTACGCATCTTGAAGATCTATACAGCACATCCAATCATCTTTTTCCAAAAACGGGAGGATAGACTGTATTGTGACCATCTGGAATTTTTGTACTCTCATAAACTTGTTCAATACACAGAGATCCAAAATTGGTCTCCAGTCCCCGGTTTTCTTTGGCACCAAAAATAGTCTTGAGTAGAATCCAGATCCTATCTGGTCTGGAGGAACTATTTGGATTACTCTTTTTCTTAGCAAGCTTTCCTATCTCTAGTGCTGCTTCTTCCCTTTGACCGGCTGGAACATCAGGAAGAGTTTTTGAAGGGACAGGACAAAGATCAAAGGGGATATGATAACCTCTGGTTATAATCCTTTGTACCCAAGAATCGGTGGTGATGGTTAGCCAGGCCGAAGGGTACAAAGAGAAACATCCCCCAACCACCTCCAGAGGAAAGGAGTTGGGCCGCTCTTCAGAAGCACTGGTAGGATTGACCAGGGAAAGAATCCCTGGAACCCTGGTTACGCAGATCCCCTCTGCCCCAAAAGGAGCATCTTCCCTGTAAGTTTCCCCCTCTACCTCTGGGGGAGAACTCAGCCTGTCTGCCATGGAAAAGACCCTGAGATTTCTTGAACCATATCTTCCCACTCACATTGAGGGGAAAAATAACAGACACCTATGGCAGAAAGGGTCTTACTGTCCTGTTTACATCTGGCCAGTGTGCTTTTAACTTTGGGCCCAAACAACGAGGAGGCCTCAATGGGGGCATTAAGAAAAGAAGACAAAGGGTTCCACGAAGTTGCACAAGCGCATTCAGGCATGTCGTCTTAAGACCGCAGCTGAACCCGCTGCTCTAGCTGCTCCTTCTGATGCGTGAGATATCAATCGCACAGAGGAGTTAGATATAGATTCAATGGTGGCCAGCTGAGAGGCCACTTGTCACGGACCTCATCAGACACGGCACCAGCCAAGGTTTCAGAGAGCTCAGAAACCAGATCCCTCTGAATCCTGGTAAAATGTGCCATATAATTCAGGGACCTGACAGCAAAGGTCGCTGAAGCAAAGGTGCGCTTCCCTATCCTGTCCAGGGCCCGGGACTCTTTGTTAGGAGGATGGACAGTCTGGCTTTCTTCTTCTGCCAGATCCTTTTTTGTTGCGGCCGCCACCACTAAAAGCATTCACAGGAAGACCTTTGGACCAATGGGGATCAGAAGCAGGAGGGGACAAGATCTTATCTGGCCTCCAGGGAATAGCTTTGACGGTATCAGGAGCCTTCCAAGCACGCTGCACGATGAGCTGGACAAGTTCATCGGCAGGTGGAGTAACCCAAGAGGTAGGGGGCCAGGTGCGAAAGGCCTGCGGGAACACAGATTCCTCAGAGGTCGGATTAGAGGACTGCCAGTCACCTCTCTGTTTCAGGATTTCGAGGATATCACCAAAGGATACCTCAGAGGGTGACCGAGGGGATCCTTCCCCCTCATCGAAATCTGTGTCTTCAGTGAGGGACTCCACTGTGGAGTCCATGTGCTTCCTCTTGCATTAACTTTTCCGGTGGACCTCCTCAGCGGGAAAAGCTGGAGAAGACAGCAGAAAAGGGGATTCCTGAGGGAATATGTCCTGCAGCCCCTGCACCTGGTGTCCGCTAGGTGCGACTTGTTAAACCAGTGTACCAGAGGAGGGCGGAGGTATAGATAGTCCAGAATCACCAGCAGCAGTAAAAGCCTTCTCCATCAGTTGGAAGGCTGGTCCACCCGAAGAAGAGTGCATGTATAGGACAGGGGTCACCCTTCCCCTAAGTGGCTCAGCCTGCCGACCTGGAGTCCCTGGATGGCTGTGGAGCAGCAAACTATGAGTGTCACAATGGACATCCTGGGTCATAGCAAAGCTTTCCTGCCACGAAGGCAACTGCAGTTCCTTAGTGAGATCCATAAAAGGGAACCGCAGGCGGGGAAGACTGTGCTATATCCAAGGACTTCAAAGGCAATAAAGGAAGAGAATAAGAAGGGGTCTTTGGAGATGGGTGATCACCTCCCAAGGAAGGATAGTTCCTGAAGGGTGGGATACCTCTGGCCAAGAGTACCTGGTCCACAAGACGCAACACATCATGTTCGGAAAGGCTTCTAGTGGACCTCATGGAGACTGAGGGAGAAATAGGCCTGTCCACAGAAGACCCATCTCATCTGACCGCACAGAGGACAACGGTGCAGAGAGACTGGACTACTGTTGTCTGCACCGAAGAAGTCAATGGTTCCGAAGTCATGGTCTGCACCGACACAGGGATCGGTGCCGAAGTGGTTGTGGAACCGATGAACCCCTCGGTGCTGATATATAGAAGGCTGCAGGAGAAGACAGTGCCGAAATCACTAATGGAGCCAAAGGCCTCAGTGCCGAAGGTCTAGGCATCGAAAGCACTGGGGCTGACAGAGAGAGCTGGAGCCGAAACTTTAGCCTTTTTAGGTTTTGGTTGGCGGGAGTCCCCAGCCGGGGATGAAGGCAAAGATTTAGCCTTAGTAGGAACATCCAAAGTTTTCTTATGAGCGCTAGGAGGGGTTGAGGCTTCTGACCCAGAAATAGCCTCTGAAAAGGGAGATTTTAGAAGTCCCTTCAGTAACAGCTTGTTTTTCCTTTCCAACAAGGTTCTATTAGAAAAGTTCTCACAAATAGTACAGGGTGGGTCAACAGACAAATGGGAAGCTCCCAAACAATAAACACACAAAGAGTGTGCATCAGAAGTAGGCAGTTTGTGTCCACAATAAGAACACCGCTTAAACCCCGGACTACCTTTCTTATCTGCCATGACAGCAAATTAATTAATAGAGAAAGTACCAGCAATGGTACAAGAGAGTACCCGAAGGTATGAAAGAAAAGGGAAAAGGATTACCAAAGATGGTAAAGAGAGAATACCTTGCGGTAAAAGTAGTAAAGAAAGAAGCAGAAAAACCTGAAGAAATTATGATCGCTAGATGCGATAGGGTAAGAGACAATAAAATATGAACTTTCCTGACAGAAAAGTAACCTGTAAAACTATTAAACAACAATGGAATGTACTTGGCTCAAGTGAAGTAGCTTGACACAACTGAATGGCAACGCTGCAAACGAAATCTGAGGTAACGGAGAGGGAGATTGTGGGTAAGAGTTTAGCTCGAGAGTTTGAAGCGGACGCGAGCTTGGAAAATGGCCAGCTCGGTTCCGAGCTCGGAACAGATACCCATGCGTAAGGAATGAACAAGGATTAACAATATCAGATCAACAGTTATAGAAAAATGGATACCAGCAGAAAAATCCACAAAAGAGAGGCAGGAATATATAAAAAAATATAAAGGATATATATATATATATATATATATATATATATATATATATATATATATATATATATATATATATAAAAACACACACACACACACACAATTGGTATAAAAAGTTTACACACCCCTGTTAAAATGCCAGATTTTTGTGATATAAAAAAATGAGACCACAATAAATCATTTCAAAACTTTTCCCACCTATAATGTCACCTATAACCTGTACAATTCAATTGAAAAACAAACAAATCTGATAGGGGAAAAATATACGCTGGTTGCATAAGTGTACACACCCTTAAACTAAAACTTTGTTGTGTGTGCACACCCTTACACTCATACTTTGAAGTACCTTTTGATTTAACTACAGCATTCAGTCTTCTTGGCTAGGAGTCTATCAGCATGGCACATCTTGACTTGGCAATATTTGTCCACTCTTCCTTGCAAAAAGCACTCCAAATCTGTCAGATTGCGAGGGTATCTCTTGTGCACAGCCCTCTTCAGGTCACCCCACAGACTTTCTATTGAATTTAGGCCTGGGCTCTGTCTGGGCCATTCCAACACTAATTTTCTTCTGGTGAAACCATTCTTTTGTTGATCTCGATGTATGCTTGGGGTTATTGTCGTGTCAAAAGGTTAAATTCCTCTTCATTTCACCTTTCTAGCAGACACCTGAAAGTTTTGAAATAAATGTGACTGGTATTTGGAACTGTTCATAATTCCCTCCACCTTGACTAAAGCCCCAGTTCCAGCTAAAGACAAGCACCCCCAAAGCATGATACTGCTGCTACCATGCTTCACCGTGGGGATGGTGTTCTTTTGGTGATGTGAAGTGTTGTTTTTGCGCTAAACGTACCTTTTGGAATTGTGGCCAAAAATTTCAACCTTGGTCTCAAACCATAAAATTTTCCCACATGCTTTTGGGAGACTATGTATTGTTTTGCAAATTTTAGCCAGGCCTGGATGCTTTTCTGTGTAAGAAAAGGCTTCCGTCTTGCAACCCTACCCCATAATCCAGACATATGGAGAATAAGGGAGATTGTTGTCACATGTAGAACACAACCAGTACTTGCCAGAAATTCCTGCAGCTAATTCAGTGTTGCTGTAGGTCTCTTGGCAGCCTCCCTGGCCAGTTTTCATCTTGTCTTTTCATCAATTTTGGAGGCATGTCCAGTTCTTTCCAATGTTACTGTTGCCCCATATTTTCTCCACTTTTTGATGTCTTCACTGTGTTCCATAGTATATCCAATGCTGTGGAAATTTTTTGTACCCTTCTCCTGACTGATACCTTTCAACAATGAGATCCCTTTGATGCTTTGTTAGTTCTCTGCGAACCATGGCTTTTGCTGTAGCAGGCAACTGAATAAATGTCAGGAAAATCCTACTAGGACAGCTTAACTTTACTTGGGGTTAATCAGAGTCTCTTTAATTGAAGACAGGTGTGTACCCAAGCAGACAATGCTGTAATTAAATCAAAAGGTACTTCAACAAAGTATTAGTTTCAGGGTGTGCACACACAACAAAGTATTCGTTTAAGGGTATGCACACTTATGCAATCAGTGTACTGTAAGTTTTTTATATCCCCCCCCCCCCCCACAGATTTGTTTGTTTTTCAATTGAATTGTACAGGTTATAGGTCACATTAAAGGTGGGAAAAGTTTTGAAATTATTTATTGTGGTCTAATTTTTTTTATATCACAAAAACCCAGCATTTTAACAGGGGTGTGTAAACTTTTTATATCTAGTGTGTGTGTGTGTGTGTGTGTGTGTGTGTATATTTACACACACACACACACACACATACATATACATATATATATATATATATATATATATATATATATATATATATATATATATAATTTTCTTAAATAAAAAAGGGGGAGAGAATACCAACTATGGTAGCAGGATTACCACAAGGGTAAGGGAGGGGGCCATACCAACAATGGTACTTAAACTACCAAAAAACGGGTAGAAGAAGAACAAAGCTCACAGATAAGAAGAAAGATATATAATTGTAATAAAAGGTACCAAAAATGTATCACTTAGCTGAGAGAGATGGCTTGGCACGTCTTGAAAATTACACGGCAAACAAAATTTGGAGAAGGAGAAGAGGGGCACTATGGGTAGGACTTGGCTCGAGAGTTTTGGGCTGGCGCAAGCTTGTCTATTGGCCGGGTCGGTTCCGAGGAAGTTCTATCATTAAGGAACAAATGAAGATTTACAACATCAGAGTCAAGTGTTTGGAGATTACTTGTACCTTTGTTGATAAGGTCCATGATGATTTGCTCCATGGCTTTGCAGATAATGCTCATCAGTATAATAGGTCTATAGTTCCCAGGGTCAGTAGAATCACCACCTTTATACAAGGGAATAAATGGTTGTAGTTTTCCATTAAGCTGGGACGAAGCCGGTGCTTAGATTAAGTTTAAAAAGAATACACAATGGTGTTGCTAATTCTTGTTGGAGCCCAAGTAGGATGCAGCTGGGATGTTATCAGGTCCCATACATGCAGTGTTTTTGGCCTTAGAGAGGCATTTACAATCTGCTCTTGAGATACAAATTTGGGAATAGGTGGTAGGGATGTCATGGGGTACGTGTGGCAGGGACAGGGGAGTGAAGTTTTCACAGAACCTGTCAGCCAGCAGGTTAGCTATGTCCACAGGCTCAGTATATGTGGTATCATTAATTATCAATTTGGTACAAATCTGGGCCATTCCTTTTAGGTTACGGATGCTATTGTTCAATAATGCTGAAACTCTCATTATCAGACTACAGCTTAACAAAATTAAATCTATATTCATTGCCTGTGTTTATATCCCCCCAGGCAATAATACAAATACCCTAGAGGACTTCCTTCTATCCAACATGTACCCCCATGAAACTATGGTGTTAGGAGACTTTAATATCGATTGGAACAACTGCTCCTCTGAATCTCCCACAACCCACAACTTCATGGCTATACACAACTCATATCCTCACCCACCAGAATAAATAAACCCTACAACAAAGGTAGTATCCTGGACTGAATTCTTATCAACAATCACCCAGACCTGTACAACACTGGTACCCTCCCAGATGATATAAATGACCACTTACTCACTTACATCATCAAGTATAAAGTAGATAGCCACCACCAATTTCTCTATAAATCTATTAGAAATAACAAGAACTTCAACACCACTTATTTTCAGAACAAACTCAAAGCATGCAATTGGGCCATCCTAAAAGATTTTCCAATGGATGATGATGTAGCCTATTTTAATTCTAAATTCCTTACCATTCTAGATTCCCACACCCCTGTCTGCACCCTTAGAGCCAAAACTAAAACTGGCCCCTGGCTCTCTAAAGTAACCAAAATCATAGTAAGAAATAAAGCATGGGACAAATGGCGTACCTCAAAAGACCTACTTGACCATATTAAATTCCGGCAGCTAAGGAATGATACTAAGAAAGCCATATTGTTAGACAAAAACAACTACTATCAACACCTTCAACAAAAGCATCAGTACAAACCTCAAAAGTTTTGGGCAGGAATAAACAAACTGCTCCACCCTGGACAATCCACCACTCCCATCCCATCAGCTTGTAACCTAAAATCTCCAGAGGAAACTGCAAATATCTTTAACAGTTTCTTCACTAAGACCATCCAATCACTAGCTAGCCAACTGGCTCCCAGTGGCCCCAATCAGGATTCCTCTTCGACCACTACCCCTCTCTCCTTTAACTTCCACCTCCAAAACCACAAAAGACCACAGCTCCAAATCAGATGAGATAAGGAATATGATGCAAATTCAAACTTTATTCTGTTTCGGTTAAGCGCTTTCTTCTCCTACTATTTCTTCTACTCCTTTAACTTCCAGCCTGTATCTACATCAACCATCAGATCTGTAATTAACAAACTAAATCCCACTACCCTAGCAGCTGATCTCCTCCCAGAAAGTGGCAGATGCCATTGCATATCCTATTTCTATTATTATAAACCAAACCTTGTCCGAAGCCACCATCCCCTCTATCTGGAAGGTTTCCCATGTTATTCCTCTCCATAAAGGAGGGAACTCTTTAGACCTCTCAAAACTACAGACCAATAGCCAAACTATCACCACTAGCCAAAATAATGGAAAAATGTGTCCATAACCAATTAATGCACTCTCTCTCTCTCCCAGAATAAACTGCTGGCCAACTCTCAGCATGGCTTTAGGCCAAACCACAGCACCACCTCAGCCCTCATATCCTTCTCTAACTCCATTAACCTCAACTGAAACAATAACCAACTTATCTCAGCTCTCTTCCTAGATCTCTCTAAGGCCTTTGATATGGTCAACCACCAACTACTTATCCATACCCTGAAGAAACTGTCACTAAATAACTGTGCGATTAACTGGTTCCAGTCTTATCTGTCTGACAAACAACAAGCAGTATTATGGCAGAATACACTAGCTACTCATCTACCCATCACACTAGGAGTCCCCCAAGGCTCCATACTTGGACCACTTCTCTTCTCAGTCTTTAACAATGACCTACCCACAATCACTCCCAAGGCCACCTGCATCCAATACGCGGACGACTCTACTTTAATCTGTGCAGCCTCCTCCTCAACTGAGCTGATGACTCTAATCCAGAATACTTTCAATGATGTTGAAAAATAGTTTGCAAACCATCAGCTTATTTTAATCCCCTACAAAACTAAGCTGCTAATTTTTCCCCAACCTGTAAGTCCTCTTCACCATTCTTTACCATAAGATCCAATAATGGCACACATATCCCCAGATGTTCACACCAAACTCCTAGGGGTCACAGTCGACAATACCCTAAAATAAGATACCCATGTCAATTAAACCATCAAAACAGTCAACAAAAACTGGGCTCCCTCTATAGGATCAACCTTTCCTCACTCCATTTGCAAGAACTTCTATCGCTCGCTCCCACTTACCGTCTACCCTTCTTTATGCCTCAACCTTTTCACTAACTTGAATAAAACCACTCAAACTTGCAAGCTGCTACAACCATATTGCCAGATTTGCTACGGGTACAACCTTTAGGACCCACCACTGTATCAACCTAACTCAACTAGGTTGGCTTGAATGGATTAATCTTCTCCAATACAACCAACCTATAATAGCCCACAAAGTTCTAAACCACCCCGATAAGACACCAGCACTAAACAAGATCATTAATCCCTACAGCAACCTGAGGTCACTGCGCTCTGCTGACAAAACTGTTGATTCAAACAACCAAAAGCATAAATGTGGCTGGTGACTCTCTATTTGCCAACTCTGTAGGCAAAACCTGGAACTCTCTACCTGCTGAACTTACTCTCCAGCCTCTCTAACCCAGTTCAAAAAAAGCCTCAAACTACACTTTCAAATGCACTGGCAATGTCTCTGTTCAAAACCTAACACCCACCCCCTGGTATTGGATATCTTGCCTAATTAAATCAGTCATTTGACTCTAAAATGTATATGATTTTGCTTTGTGGCATATCTTAGAGCTCGTTACGGGATAAAGTCTTTATCTGTGTGAAACCCTGTGTGAAACTCTCAGTTGCCTACCATGTTCTATACATGTCTGTAACCTTACTGAAGACTGTAAACTATGTTAATTTGTAAATGTTACTAATGAAATGTAATCTACTAACTTGGAGCTTTTCTTCCCGGGCCTCTGCTGAAAATGGACATGTATCCAGTCGGACCATACCAGTAAACAAATGTAAAATAAATAAAGAATGCCTTGTGGTTGTCTTTAGTTAAGGAAGCGAAGTTGGATTTGTAGTTTGCTTTGGAGGACTTCACAAGAAGTCTTATTTGCTTGTTTAAGCTGAGGAGGGAGTGTTTCCAGTTTAGGGATCGCTCCCTCTTAGTCTTTGACAGCAATTTCTTTCCCTTATTGTAAAGCTTGTTAATAGGTCTGAGTCAATGCAGTTATACAGGTGTTTGTATAAAGCATTAGTGAAAAATTCAGCATAGTTGCCAGTTCCATCTGACGGGGGAGGTGCAGTGAAGCTATTTATACCATCCCATAAGAGGTTATAATCTGCTTTGGAGAAGCTTATTTTTAGTTTAGCTGCTGCTAAGGGGGGGTGGGTCAAGTGTGATACTTACTTTGAATGAGACTGATCTGTGGCCAGATCTCACAAGGGAAGACCTCACAGTGGGGGTGCTATGATAGTCTCACATATTGGCAAGTACCAGATCCAGGATGTTGGCACCCCTTGTGAGAGTGTCAACCAGCTGGTCCAGGGCATTCAAGTTAAAGTTTAGAAACATAAGGATAGGCGAGTTTGAGTACAAGTAATTTACACAGTCGCCTTTAGCTTTCACGCCTTCAGTTTGTGGTCTGAATGTTTGGAAGGAGGTATAACCCAGTATGGCTGGGGTGCTCTCCACAGCCTTGAACCAGGTCTCCGTGACTGCACAGATGTCTGAAACTTCCAAGATGAGGACTACTTCCAGCGAGTCCAGTTTAAGACTCCTGGAATTTAGCAGCGTAATCCTGAGGTTGATTTTTGATGGAGTTTTTACGTCTGGAATTTTGTCCTTGAAACACTGCCTAAAAAAAGGCACTATGGGGGTGGCAAGACACTTAGGCAGTAGCCAAAATCCTTGGGGTGACAGATGAAGACCACCTATGGCAAAGCATCGAGATCTGTCTATAATGTCATCCCCGGCCGACAGATACTGTCCCTGGTATTGGATCCCCTTAGAATGACACCAGAAACTAAGTCAATTATTGAAGTCAATCATTTTCGGTTTGTATTGAGGCATCATCCTAGGTGAAGGTAAAATGCTTCTTAAGGCTAGAGACATACCTGCCTGAGACACATTGTCCGAGAGCTCAGGCATGTCTCTCTTCATGTAGTCCATAGAGGCACATCTCAAGTCATTCACACCAACATGGACTATGATGGAGTCAGAACAGTACCTGTTGTTGAGAGTCTTAAGTGCATGTTTGATATGGCATATCCTGGCACCTGACAGACAGCTGACCATGACCTTTTCCTTATCCAGTCTGATGAGAGGGATCTCTGTGTCTCACACTGGAATCACCTATGACTAATATCCTTAGAAATGTGATTTTTTTATGTGTATACCTGTAATTGGGTTCTATTTTTTTTATTGTCTCGCCATTTATGATGATTTGTCAATTTGATTGTCTATTTTTGACCTTTTGTTAAAATTTATGTGGAGCTTTTCTCCCCGGGCCTCAACTGAAAATGGAAATATATCCAGCTAGACTAGCCCGGTCAACAAATGTAAAATAAAATAAATAAATAAATGTTTGGTTGTTCTGCTTTAAGGGCTTGACAGGTGAGACACCGGTGTGTGAGCTACTAAGTGTATTGTGTGCTGCAGAGAAGTACTATGTGTAGCATGCTTGTATTTGCGTTTGGGAGGTCTCTGGTGTTTAGTTATATTTCTGGTGAGGACTTCCGCATATGTAGGTATGTGCGATGTGGGTTTGGGTGGAGTAGGAGGTTAGATGACAACCCACTCATTATCATATTTACTGAGTGGTGTGCAACAGAGCATGGACTCAAGGTTCTTAATATAACTGCATCTCTCACATGTTGAGTTTGTGTGGACGAGGAGTAGAGGGTTGTCAGTGAATACAAGGCAGTTGCTACATTGTCTCAGGATGCCCATGTCGACCAAGTTGGCTGGAGAAACTGTGAGAAATTGTCCATCCATAGTGTTAGGTAAATTAATAAGGTCAGGAAAAGAGGTCACACTTAGGAATGACTAGTGGGCGAGAGGTGTGTTGGTACCTCTGAGGCTAGTGGGTGAGAGGTGTGTTGGTACCTTTGAGGCTAGGCTTAAGTGTTCCACCAGACAGTAGAGTAGGGCCACGAAAAACCTCTGGAGGACCACAAGCAAAGTGCCAAGGGAAAATTTAACAAGCAAAATGTTTGCATCTATAACCACCAATGATAACCACCGCTCCGCGATAGTGCACGATGGTGTGTTACACACAAGCAAGCACAAACACGAGCTTAAATAAAATAAGAAGTAATCCTTTTAACTCAAACTAGCCAATAAGGATTAACTCTTTGAGCTCTAGTCCAATCACCCTTCATTAGATGGGACTCAAGACAGCACTCTCCTCCCACAAGGGTGCAGAAGGGCTTTCACCAACAACGATGACTTAAATTTGATGCTCAGAAGTTTAAAAAAAAAACAGACCTAGAAACAGCAAACCTGGAACTGGGCTATGCTACACTAGTACACTATACAGTAAAATGTGGCAAAAAAACAGTTCAGACAATTCAAACCGATAGTGGAATTAAAAGTGCAATATATGAGCAAAAACAGGCACTTCTAGTTAGTTGGAAGCAATGGATGCAAGTGTTCAGCTATCTGACATTTGGACCCAATGCACTCATTGGCAATAGCTGAGGTGAGGAATGTTGTTTCAGTACAGATCAGGCTCTAACCTGCCTAGAACTGATGACGCTTATATTACACACAAAACTATAAAATACTAGCAGTTGTGGTACTCAGCCCAAAGTTACACACCATTTAGCCAGAAAAAGAGTTGCCTCCTGTAAAAAGCAATTAGTGAAGCAGTCTGGCAGAATGCCCAGCAAAAACTAATAGACTGCTAACATGCAGTGATGACAAGCAGAAACAATCAAAAGTGATGTCCTTGAATAAATATCTGGAGATCTCTTTTACAGCTCATATTCACATTTGGTGGCATCTACTGAGATAGAACATAAAAAAAGATTTACCCACCGCAGTCAGTTGCGACTGAATGAGGCTCAGAGGAGGAGGAGGATATGATGACTGAAGTATACAGTAATATCAAATATTTAAAGAATGCTGCAAATGAAAAAAAAATCCCTGAGATAATATGTCTAAGAACTAGTTGGCATTTACAAAGCCTGGAAGAGAGAGATTAGAGAGAATGTTTTTTTTTTTTTTTTAAAACAAATTTATTGTTTTAACATATAAAAGAGAAATATCATAACAATTTTATACAAATAATTAAAAATAGGTATTATTATAATATTCAACAAAACAACTAAAGTATTTACAAAGACATCCACTACAATCAGATCAATTAATTAAACTAAAATACTGTGCTATTGAAATTAGAATTTTTTTAACAAATTTTGTAAATTATCCCATACAATAAAATGTGGTGTTTTTCTAGTTGTTCTCATTCTAATTGTGCTTATTTCCATATGACACATTATATTCATAACATTTTTAAATTCATTTTGAACGAAGGAGGTGTATCTGAAATCCAATTTCTAGTTATTATTTTCCTAGCCACTGCTAGGATAGACCATAACAAGGGAAGCTTAATCTTTTTAACACATTGAGGTACAGGTGTGTTGAATAATATAAGAGACTTAGAAATAATGAAATTATCTGTAAAAAGAGCCTGCAAAAATTCATTAATTGACTTCCAGTATTCTTTCAACTTCATACAGTCATAAAACATATGAGCCCAGTCAGCATTAATTTCTACATTACATCTCTTACATAGATTATCTTTATTATTAATTTTATTCATCATCAAAGGTGTATAAAAAGATCTATGTAAAAATTTCCATGTATAAAGTCTCCAGACAATGGAAGATGTAGTTCTATAAGCAGATTCCAATATATATTGTTTATCTTGTTGAGTTGGTGGGTCCCCATTAATAGAGGTGAAATAATTCCAGTATGAATCTACATTGTAAAAAGTTTCTTGTCTGATAATTTTATGTATATATGAAAGTTTACCTTTATCAGAAACTTTATGCTGTAAATGTATTATCAAGTAATCAATCAGTTTTGGAATAGATTCTTTAACTGTTATAGACATTAGATCTATTCTATCAATGAGATGTTGTCTAAAGATCTGAACCTCTAACCAGCAAGTTTCTCTTAGATCAAATTCTTCTTGTTTTAAGAAATCTAGATTTTTAACTTTATTATCAGATATCAGCTGATACCAGTACTTTAGATTATTATCTATAGCTAAATGAGCTCCTTCAGAAGTAGATGACATAAGCATACCCTGAGTATAAATTATAGGGAATACAATAAAATTCCATTCCCTATACTTAGGGTGCATGAATATAAAGTTACGATAACTAATAATAATATTTAATGGGTAACAGACCATATGTTTAGGTGTAATAGGTGAAGTACAAAATTCCTTTAGCAACCACAACATGGAGTTATTTATAATCATATTTTTATGTGTTAAGGAGATTTTCATGAAGTGCATACTAATTAGCTCCCAATAATCTTTCCATTTTGCGACATATGACCGATCTATTAATAAAGTAATAACTTTTATAATAGAAGAGATAATATATAAATTAAAGTCTGGAAAAGAAATACGCCCTTGAGACCAGCTATTAGTATGTTTCTTTAATGCAATCCTAGGTCTATTAGGTGCCCATAAGAAATTTAACATTAGTGTATTCAGTTTCTTGATAGTTATTTTTGTAGGTGAAAGTATTATTGATTGTATTAAGTATAAAATCTTGGGGAATATTATCATTTTAATAATTGTAAGTCTCTCCTCCATAGTAAAAACATATTATTCCAGGTATTAAAAAGATTTTGTATATTAAGAAAACAGGTATTATAGTTATTATATATAATAGATTTAATATATTTAGATAGTATTATACCTAAATAAGTTATCTGACCTGAGTTGGGTACATATTTAGTAAAATCACTAATGAGAGTATTTTTGTGTATATATAGGTAGTATTTTAGTTTTTCTTCATTGAATATTAAACCAGAAATACTTTTAAAATTCATCATTTTATCAAATAAAGACTGCATAGAAGAATTAGATCCTGCTGATGTAATTAGAACATCATCTGCAAAAGTTGAATTTTTGATGTATTTTCTTCTATTTCAAAACCCTCTATGTCAGTACTGTTTCTAATCAAATTAGCCCAAGGCTCCATTACTAAAGTGAATAATAGTGGAGAAAGTGGACATCCTTGCTTTGTACCTTTAAGAATGGGTATTTTTGTGAAACATATGTTCCTACCTTAATATAAGCCAGCGTTCCTTTGTATAAATGCTCAATTAAATTTACAAATGCATCAGAGAAATTTGTGCATTTCAGTAAGGTAAACAGATAGTCCCAACTTACTGAATCAAATGCTGAACCTATATCAAGACTAATAAGTGTTAAATCTTTCTTTTTCCTATTTGCAAAATCAATTAATGTTAAAGTTATTCTTATATTATCAAAAGTATTTCTATTTACAATGAAGCCCGTCTGATCTATGTCTATAATGCCGGGGATAATTGTCTTCAATCTATCAGCAAAAATACTCATAAACATTTTATAATCAACATTAAGTAATGAGATGGGTCGATATGAAGAACATCTAGTTGGATCTTTATTAGGTTTTAAAATTGGTGAAATAAATGTATATTGCCAAGATGGGGGGTTATTAACTCAGTTTGGGCCAGAATAAAACCTTATGTATTAATGAATATGTAGTTTTAGAAAGGATTTTATATATCTCTGGTATAATACCATCATTAACCGGTGCTTTGTTTGATTTAAGCTTATTTATTTGTGTAATAACTTCTGTATATGAAATACTCTTGTCCAATAGTTTAATCTGTTGTTTATTAAGCTTTTTATTCATGTTTGTGGTTATAAACTCCTTTATTTTATCTTTAGGTTCCATGTTAATGTTGTTATGGTTAATCTTGTGAAAGTGATTTCTAAATTCATCCAGTATTTCTGGTATACTAGAAACATTCTTCTTTTTCCTTAGAGAAAAGATTTCTTTGATATGGTTTTGTTTATTCAATCTTTTTGTTTTATTTTTAAGTCTATGTAAGTATTTGGGGCTTATTGAATAAGACAAAAACTTGTATTTCTCTAAAGTTATTTTAACTTTATGAGTCAAAATTTCTTTGTATTTCTCATTTAGTTTGTTTATTTCTTCAATAACTTTCTTGTCCATAATATTTTCTTTATTATTATGTTTATAAGAGTCTAGTTTACTTTGAATATCTAACAATTCCTTATCCCAAGATTTCCTTTTGTTATTATACCATCTGATACTTTGTCCATATAGCTATGATTTTAAGGCATCCCAAACATAGACAATGGAGACTTCAGGAGTATTATTTATGTCTAGAAAATGTTGTACTTCTGAAAGTATATATTCTTTATAGTCTTTTAGCTGAGTTAAGTATGCTGGTATCCTTTTGATCTGAACATTATGAGTATTTTTATCATGAATTCAAAACAATTGAGTTATGATCAGATATAGGACATGAAATGATTTTGGAATTAATTAAATCTGTTACCATCTGGTTAGAAATAAAGACCCTATCTATTTTTGAATAAGTTTTGTATCTGTTAGAAAAAAAGGCGTATGGTAATGATTTTGACTCTATCTGATTATTAATATCATTCAAATGATAAGAATTAGCAAAATCATTTAAATGTTTTGCATTAGATGTAATTCTTCTTTTCTTTATAGTGGTAGTATCACTTTCATGTAGTATACAATTAAAATCACCAGCTAAAATAATATCCCCTACAGAGAATGATATGATCTTATCAATATGATGTTTCACTGTATTAATACCAATTCCAGGTATCCAATATACATTAATTAAAGTGTAAGTCTTCCCATTAATTTGTATTGTAACCATACAAAACATTCCTTTGTCATCCTGATAAGACTTAATGGTTTTAGGAATGGGCATACTTTTATTCCATAAAATAGCCACTCCTCTTTTTTTCTGAGTGTGCTCTGAACTAACCAATACTGTATACTTATGTATACTTATTAGTGGCTAGTTTATCAATATCTTTTTTCAAGAGATGGGTTTCTTGCAGGAAGACTAGATTGGCCTTGTGTAGATTAATGTATCTTATTAGGCTTGCCCTTTTACACGGATTATTCAATCCATTAATGTTTAAAGAAATTCCTTTTAAAGATGTCATTTGGCATTTTTAAAACTCAAGAATCTTATGATCGAAATAACAAATAACAAGATAAATAATGTTACATCTCCTCTTTTAGGTGTACCTTTAAATATAGCTGTATTTATTAAATCTCTTATGGGATTTTGTATAGGATTCAATTTTGTTTGTAGTGACAATGAGTGTACAAAATATATTGTGGATGTCAAAACTATATACATATAACAATGAACAAGTGAAAATAATGTAAGGATTAAACCTTGCATCCCGCCTGGAGTTGAAAACTCCAACTTAGAGCAGTATTTACTACTCAAGTTAATCCCCTACCCTAAGCAGCAGTACCTCAGCTACCACCTTATCAATTTAATACTAGTTATATTTAACTGAGGTTAACAGTTTTCAATTCAATTATCTATCAAGACAAAACTACACATTTGGTAAAACAGCATCATATAAACTAAAATAAACTTTTTTTTTTTTTTTAAAACTGTTCATACTATTATATAGATCTATGTAATATATAACACTTGTATTCTAATAGCATTCAAATAATCTTAATGTTAGAAATCAAGAGGAGAGAAAATTATGTTCTAACATTCATTTAAATCAAAAACTTTGGCTAATATGATTCAGACATTACATGCATTAAGATGCATCTATTTTCTGTCATGTGAATTCTATCAACAGCTTCCAAAAAAATCTTGAATTGTTTGTATATGAGCATTTACTTAAACTCATTATTGTCAATAGAGTAAAATATTGTATTCATAAAAATTATTATAAATCATATTGCATAGTTATGCATATTCTCAGAAACACCTGCGTTATTACCTAAAAAAAAAAAGCCATCACACACATAAACACAGACACACACACATACATATACACACACACACACACATATACACACACACACATACCCACACACACACACATATATACATATACACATACACATATATACATACACACACACACATATATATATATATATCTGATCTCACTGAGTTGTGTGTTAGTAGAGCACTATCCTACTTGCTGTCCCTAGAATAAATCTGTCTGCTTTATACAAAATAATGCACAGCAAACACATATTAGTAACCAGATTTTACAATCATGCTAACCTACTGCTTTAAAATATATCACATGACATTTCTTCCAGAATAGAGTTATAAGATTATTTATGCTTGCCAATCAGATGAATTAAATGAGTTATAGTAAAGTATATGTTTGGGACACAAGTTTTTAACACAGATTATTATGCTACTGTTAAGTAGATTTTCAAAAACATTTAAATAAATGTTTCATTTTCTATGCCTTCTAAAATAAGATATTTACTTGCTACAAGAAACTACATCATCCAAACTCATCATAACTGACATATTTTATGAATAGAGTATTTTTCCTGAATCTGTGGTGTGTCAGTGTGATAACCTTGTCAATGTTTATACTAACTGCTTTCAGTTTCTCTGTGAAAATTCTGTGAGTGAAGCTTCTGAGGAAACTCATGGACACTATGCATGAGACAGCCCACATCCCAGATTGTCTCCCTTAACATTTTGGCGGGAAACTTATTAAAACTTGTGGCAAACATTCATTTTGTCAATAGAGTAAAATATTGTATTCATAGAAATTATTATAAATCATATTGGATAGTTATGCAGATTCTCAGAAAAAAAAGCCATCACACTCACACATACACACACACACACACACACACACACACATATATATATATATAAATATATATGATCTCACTGAGTTGTGTGTTAGTAGAGCACTATCCTACTTGCTGTCCCTAGAATAAATCTGTCTGCTTTATACAAAATAATGCACAGCAAACACATATTGGTAACCAGATTTTACAATCATGCTAACCTACTGCTTTAAAATATATCACATGACATTTCTTCCAGAATAGAGTTATAAGATTATTTATGTTTGTCAATCAGATGAATTAAATGAGTTATAGTAAAGTATATGTTTGGAACACAAATTTTTAACACAGATTATTATGCTGCTGTTAAGTAGATTTTCAAAGATATTTAAATAAATGTTTCATTTTTTATGCCTTCTAAAATAAGACATTTACTTACTA
Organism: Protopterus annectens; assembly: GCF_019279795.1. Taxonomy (NCBI): domain Eukaryota; kingdom Metazoa; phylum Chordata; order Ceratodontiformes; family Protopteridae; genus Protopterus; species Protopterus annectens. The sequence continues at coordinate 331,543,658 of NC_056745.1, read as the reverse complement.
CAAGAAACTACATCATTTAAACTCATTATAACGGACATATTTTATGAACAGAGTATTTTTCCTAAATCTGTGGTGTGTCAGTGTGATAACCTTGTCAATGTTTATACTAACTGCTTTCAGTTTCTCTGTGAGAATTCTGTGATTTGAAGATTCTGAGGTAACTCAAGGACATTGTGCATAAGACAGCCCACATCCCAGATTGTCTCTCTTAACATTTTGGCGGGAAACTTATTAAAAACTAGTGACAAACATTCATTTAGCAGTGTAAATGCATCTAAACATGACAGAACCTCCACAATGTATTCCACAGATCATCACAGCCTCTATGCAAGTGAAATTAAACTCAAAATTACCAACAAGCAATAAAACTCAGCATTCTTCTCCCAACTCAATTTTCATACAAATCCTATTATTCACTGTGCCCACACAGTCTAAAGCATTTCTATATATTAATAAAGAAAAGAAAAGAGAGTAGAAAATAAAAGGGAGTGAGGCAGAAATAAAAAATGTAAGAGAAAGCTGTAAGAAGTATATACAATGGAATGTTACTTACTGTTTATATTAATAGAGTTAAAAATAAAACATATTATTTACTCTTATTTAGTTCTGATTATTATTAGTTAAAGCATGACAGATTATTTACAAACAAGCATAAGCAGTATAATCAAGAAAGTATAATTAGAAATAGCATTTGAAGAACTTATAAACTTTTACAAGAAATAAATATGTTATTATTCTATTAATGATATTTTCATTACTGTTCTCTCCCTGCCCTCCCCCACCCTTTACCCACTACATAATCTAAATAGAATGTCATTGTTTAAACAAAAAAATAATAAAAGAAGAAGGAAAAAAAAAGGTAAAGATAAAAAAATGTATCAAATTACTAACCTTACTTTTTTCAGAAAGAAAAACAAATCGAGTCACAGCCTGCCATTAAATCCTCAGGCATTTTGACTGGTTATGAAACAAAACATTTCTTTGCACATAGAGAATAACTTTGATTAAATCTTTTCCAAAATATTTGTGGCTTTCTGGAAATGCAGGAACTATATTCAAAAAGATTAATAATGAACTAAAATGATGAGGGAGAAAAAACATATAACAAATCATTTGTTTTTAGTCTCTTCTTCTTCTCTGAAGTCTTCCAGGAAGCTTCAGTTGCCAATCTCTTTAATGAAGAACTAGCCCATTCCATTTCTTCTATTTTATCCAAAATCCTTTTTTCTTTGACAAACAGTAAAGCAGAGTCTAAATCATCGAAGACCTTAGGACCATCAGGAAGGAAGATTTTAAGCTTGGCAGGAAACAGAAGGTATGTTTTAAACTGTGCTTTTTTAAGCTCCCTTATTAGTGGCAGAAAAACTTTTCTTTTAGCAATTACCATGGAAGAATAGTCATTGTCAAAGCGCACAGTTGTCTCATTAAACTTAACAGGAGCTTTAGCCCAAGCAGATTTAAGAACCATCTCTTTATCAAAAGATGATAGAAATCTAACTATAACTGATCTAGGATAGTTTTTGTTAGAGTTAGTATTAGCTATAGATCTATCTGCTCTTTCGATACCAAAAGAGAATGCTTCTGGTAAATCTAAAGTTTTAGGGAGCCATGTTGTTAAAAAAGAAGTAATATTGTTACCTTCAATATTTTCTGACAGTCCAAAAATCCTAATGTTATTGCGCCTAGATCTATTTTCCAGGTCATCCAGCTTTGTTTGTAAATGTGTATTTTGTTTCAGCAGAAACTCAATGTTGATTTCCTGTTCTTGTATTTTATTTTCCATGTCATTCACAGCTTCTTCTATGCCTGTCATCTGGATCTTCTGTTGTTGCAGGTCCATATGTAACAAGTCTATTTGTTTTGTAGTTTTTCTATGAAAGTGTCTATTTTAGTATCCATTTTATCCATCTTAGCAGTAAGTTGCTGGACTATAATTATCAGAGACTGAAGTTCTTTCTTGATGCTGGAGTCTTGAGAATTTGTCTTACTGGAACTCATTTCAGACTGATAAACTGACAGGAAAATTTCCAAAGTAATTTCTGACAGGAATATTATTAAGATTTCCTTTCTTTTTTAGATATAGTTCAAGAACTATATAAAACAAACATATTTAGAAAGAAAATTACTTCAAGAATTAATTTTTTAAGTAATTAATTCCTGTCAATGTAATGAAATTGGTGGAGCTGAAGAAATCTGCTGCTATCCTGTGTTCATCCTTGGCCACGCCCCAGAGAGAATGTTTTGAATAACATACAAAACATAAAAATACAACTGCCCAAGTCAAATCCCAAACCCATATCTAACACTAAATTTAAAAAACTTCAAGTCAGAACAGCGAGCTGGTGGCCACTGATGATAAACAGACTAAATCAGAGTGGAACAGCTATAGCTGGACAAAACAAGGAAAGGCCATTTCCAATCAAATGCTGAAGAAACAGACTGGATAAATTGAAGGGAACATGCATTACTTTGTGACACATTTTGAAAATGTGGTCTTTACCGAAACATGACTTTTTATACCCAGTAAGGTGCAAGACACTGAAAACATTCCTGCATCACAAAACTTCCAATAAATGACTGTTATTTTATTTTATAAGCATATTGAGAAGTTGAACACATAATCCTTCCTGGCCATAACCAAAGTACAGGGTATCAATGTCAAATATAAATAATATGCATTTTGTTTCACAGCTCTCACTATATTAAAATATATGACGGGGGTAAATACATAGATGCACTTGAATCACAAAGCATTACAGAAGTAAATAACCACAGATGCAAGTCCAGTGATGCAGACACAGGCATACTCAGCATATGATGATTTATTTCAAACAAAGCCAGTCAGTAATATATCTGAACAAATAAAGATGGTGTTCTTTAACCCTAAGATATGTATCTTGTTCTTGCGGTTCTGTATAAAACCATGAGTACTCTGCTTTGATATACACCCTGTATAGCCTAAGTGCATACCAGGCTGAGTAAGCAGCTTTTATTAACTTAAGAAAATGAGACACAAATTAAGTACAAACACAGCAGCTACACTTCAGTGTATTTGTACAGTTTTAATAAAACTATTAGCACTTCTGGATATACAGGCTGATGACAGACATGGTAAATAAATTAGAGTGAACTGAGTAAATCATCCTTTTGAAATACTTGACTTTTTTGCTGTTCTACTGAGTAAATAAATTAGGGATCCCTATTAGATTATCAAAGTTTCAAAACTTCGAAATTCATAAGTCCGAGACCATATGATCAAAGTTTTGAAACTTCAAAACGTTTTGAATGGAGATCGCCGTACAGTACAGAACGGGAAACTTACCATTTTCCTCACTAAAGTGCGATCTCAGAGTTGGTATACTGAATTAGCAGGGGAGTAGGGAGGCTTGCCCACATGCAAAAACATAAAAAAAAATTTTGTTTTTGTTTTTTTATTTTTGAAGTTTCAAAACTTCGAGCATATGGTCTCGGCCTTATGAATTTCGAAGTTTTGAAACTTTGATAATCTGATAGGGATCCCTGTTGACTTGCATCTGTAATGTTCAGTACTGCCGTCAAAAAAGGTATCAGTCACTAAAATGTAATGAAAAAGTTGTTCAGGAAAAAGGTAAACACAAGACCAGCGGTAGTAACCACAAACATCATTAAGCTTCTGAAACAGCAAAGTGTACATGTGTCTGGTGTGTCAGACAAAGAGGAGAGTTGGTATAAAATGCAGTCAAAAGACAAAAGAAAGTTAGTTGATAAATTCAAAACTATGTTCATTTTTTTTCTTTCTGCTGATATAGTTGTGGCTGTGAACAAGACAAAGTTTCAGGTATTAAAAGTACTGAAACAGATTTTTGAAATAAGTTGTCTGCTACCAGGCTTGAAGCATTACTACCAGTCATTAGATAGTACTGATATAATTACAGATTGTATCCCACAAGGTTAATATGTGGGTGTAAGAACAAAGCATGACAAGTGGCGAAATGTTGAGGAGAATTAACCAAATTCATTAAGTGGATGATTAAATACTTGAACAACAGTGGGAAATTTTTGACTTTAAAAAGACCTTACAAAATTTAAATTGTTTGTTAGAACAACTGGATACATAAATAATCAGTGAAAACTAAATCATATAACTTACTTTGAATGTACTTTATGTACCGCTAAGCACTTCGCTAACAGATTCATCTCCATCTCATGTACCCCTTTAATTCTCCAATCAACCAAGAAACTGCTTCTCTAAAATCCTCTCTCCTTTTGCCTCCAATTAAGCTAAAACAGACACAATATGTGTTAAAAGAAACATTAAATCCCCCCCAAAAAAATACAACTGCTTAAATAAAATCCCAACCCCATATCTAACTTTAATTTAAACAAAAAGTTAAATAAAATAAAAAGTTAAACTGCCACCATCCACACAAAAAATAGTATTACCTGCAAAATGGGCAGGATCTTAAATCAGACTAAACTGCTAAATACATAACTATACTGTGGCCTAATACAACCTTCACTACACTAACAAACTTATAGAAACACCTTAAACCTTTATTAAAAATGGCTAAAGCTAGAGCAGAAAACCACACACAGACCATTCATAAAAGTCTGTGGAAAATACATATACACAAGTAAAGTTTATTGCTCACAAGTGAAACGAATGGAAAAGAATGCAAACTAAAAGAATATGCACGTATGCAATGTATGTATGTGTATATGTATATACAAATTTATTTATATATATATATATATATATATATATATATATATATATATATATATATATATAGTGTGTGTGTGTGTCTGCGTATATTACTATTTACAAACATACATTACATATATGTATTTACACATAAACATACATATCTGCACACACAGACACACACACACACACACACACACACACACACACACAGTCAAACTGAAGTGACACACACGTTTATTAAATTATAAGACTAGGGAGCTCTGTGTCCAGAGTTAAAGAAACTTGCTCTCTAATCTTTACAGTACAAAATATTGTATGCTGGGTTTATAAAGGTCCTAGTGTTCATTAACCTAGTATACACCTATGAACCTATATTTTGTAAAAGGAAAGAGAAAGCCAAGCAAGTGGACTTGTGGGGGAGATTGATGTCAAGGGAATTATAGTGGTGCTGATTTTACAATACATCCTTTTGCTTTAAAATGGCTCTGTTTACATGATTTATGTTTGTTAAAATGGTGTAATGTATGGAAATATTGCTGTATCATTTCATGGTTTTCTGCAGACTGGTAACCAGTGAAGCTAGACTCTGTAGGAGTTCTGGACAGATAAACTTTAAGGCACAATAACTTGTGGCTACATTTGGATGGCTATCCAGTGTGTTATATAAGGTTTTATGCCTAATTCCCCAAGTTTGTTTACAACACCTGAGTAGGGTACTGTATCAAATGCTTTAGCCAGGTCAAGGTATGCAGTACGCACAATTTTGCCCTCATCCATTGCCTTCTCAGAGAAGTCCACTAGGTTCAGTAGGCAAGTCCCACCTTTGTCAAAACCAAACTGGGTTGGGTCCAGTGTCTGAAGGTCTCCTAGGTCACTGTCAATCATTTCCACGATAATTCTTTCCATGACTTTGCATAGGAGACTAATCAGACTAATGGATCTGCAGTTCCCAGGATCTGTTGATGGTCTGCCCTTTGGCAGTGGGATGACTGTTGCAGTCCTCCATTCATGTGGCGTAAAGCGTATTCGGAGGCTATAGCTGAATACAGACTCCAGTGGCTCTGACTGGTCATATTTCAGGCTATTTATGGAGGCCTCCTAGGATATTATCAGGCCCAAATGAAGTTGTGTTCTTGGCCTTAGAGTGCATATATAGGCCTACTGAAAACTGGAAGGGTTATATTTGACAATATTTCCTAGGAGGCAGCTGGGAGTGAGAGGGGGTAAAGTTGGAGATGAATTTGTCAGCCAGTAGCTTTGCTATATTTCCTAGTTTCATAAACGTGACTCCACTTACCAAAACTTTGGCACACCTGCCTTTGAGATTTCAGACATAACTAAAGAAGGCCGTTAACGTTGTTCATGGCCCAGGAAGCTTTCTTTACCTCAAAACTGGTTTTGTTGGACTTAATTTAGTCCTCTTAGTTGTCATTTCAGTCTGATGAGAGAGGTTTATCTTTTTGGGTGCTGCACTTCCTAATTTTAGCTAGGACTTTTTTGTTTTTGTTGTATAACCTATTCAATTTAGGATTCCACCAGGATGGTTAGTTTTCTTTTTTTTTTTCATTTGTTTTGGGCATACATCTGATAAGCACAGCAGCTTATATGCAACAATTGACATGGCTGTACAGAGATTCTGAGTAATTCCCACATAGGTTGCTGCAACATCTGGGTTTAGTGGGGCTTAAAATTCTGACAGGTTATCGCTTAAAAAAAACGTAATTTGTGCAGGAGTATTTTCTGATTGTTACGGAGTTTACTGGGGTTAAAGAACTGAGTTTTATTTTGAAGGTGGCAGCTTTGTGGTCTGACCTTACCAAATAACACTTGGGGGTTGAAGCATTCTCCAATATTTGCAAGTACCAGGTTCCAATACGCTTGTACCTGAAGTGGGCATATGCATAATCTGGTCCAAAGTGTTCAGGTTTGCAAACTCTAGGAATCTCTGTGCCTGCAAATATGGAATCATGTAGAATTTTCAGTTTACAAAGGGATATTTAAAGTCCCCCATGAATATGGTATTGGTATTTGGTTAAATGGCAAGAGATTCCAAAAAGCATGAGCTATGAGTTTTGTGGGACACAGAGGGTTACCTATAGCTTGCTAGGATATGGTATGGGACTTTGTCTATGGTAATCTGGATGTGAAGACACTCCAGCTCATCATCCTGTTTAGTCAACCTAGAGGTATGTTTGTTATTGAAGTAGATCGAGACACCACCACCTTTTGTCCCTGTCTGTCCAGTTGCTAGTCTAAATGTGTGGAACACACTGAAGCCTTGCGTTGCCAGGGTACACTCCATGACCTTAAACTATGTCTTGTTAAATGCACAGATGTCCACATTTTCCACAGTGGGGAGGGATTGGAGGGCGTGGAGCTTCTTGTTTAGAGCTCTGACATTGAGCAGCAACACTAAGATTATCTTGCACTGATTCTACTATATAGAAAGGTTTGCCAACAGAGGACAACGTTTTGTCCAATATTTAAAAGCCTAGAGAGAATGGATGCAGATAGTCCTTTGCAAAATAACATGGTTTGTTAGCCATGTCCTCCCATGCCGACGAATCTACAGCATATCATATGTTGGCACAATAAAGGTGAAGAACAATGGGCCACTGAAGCAGTCTCATTCATCTCCACCTTTGCAACCAGGAAACTTATCATATAACCATCCTTTGGAATACTGCTGAAGTTTCCAGTACTGACTGGTGACTGTTCCAACCCTTCCTTAACCTCTAAAACTAAACAAACAAAAACAAGAAAATGCTCAATAGCGAGCAAGAATTCATTACAGCACAATGCAGTCACTAGCAGACATTACTGACGGTCATAATCCGGGAAAAGGGAGGAGGAGACTATTACTAGGCCAGTAAACTAGCCCAATGATTCTCTACTACATCTGCAAACCGTAAGAAAGAAATGGGTGTTCTTAACGTGAAAGTACAAATATCACAGGAAAGTGCAACAGTTCTTAGCCTGTAATGTCACTGGTGCAGCAAGTCTATGCCGGTGTCTGGTACTGTTCCTGTAAGGATTTATATATTTAATTTGCCTGTAATTTAGTAAACCTGACATAGAAATTGTGGCAAACGGCCATCAACACTGGTGTTAACATAGTGAATACTGAAGACTTTTGCAAGCTCCTGGTGCTGGTGTACACTAGATCTCATAGCTTTCTGATTTCCCAACCTTACAAACAAGGAGGGACTAAAGGAAAAAAATAGCAAGAAAAAGGAATAAGTACACAAAAAATCAATGAAAACACAGTTCACAGAATAATGGGTAACTTTTTTTTAAAATTAGATCTGATTTATGTACATTTTGCAGTCCGATGCAAGACCCACTATACACTAAAAGAATGAAAGGAAGACAAAGCAGTAATATTTTTGCTGAACTGTACTCCTGGTAGGGTTACCCACCTGTTTCTCTTCGCGAGGGACAGTCCCTGTTTGGGCTGTGTTCTGTGATAAAAGCTAAATAAATGGAAAATGTTCTGAAATTTTGGGATAAAAGATATTTTATAAGTTGTCTTTAATAGTTGCATAAAATAGGTATTTTATATCTGAAACACCTAAATGTGATATGCAATAGGGTCTATACTATGTAGAACTCACAGGAGTCCGAACATTGTAATATAGAATCCAAATGTTCGAAATACAAAAATAGCGATGCCACGGCACACCGATTTTTTTCCCCAGGGAAAAAAAATTGGTGGGCCATTTTCGGGGCTTTGCTATTTCCTGTACTGTGGTGCGATCTCGAAGTTGGTATATTTAAGTAAGGGGGTGTGGAGGCACAGCCCCCCACGTTGAGGGGGTGTTCGCCCCCTACATTAGTTTAAGTTTAAAGTGTAAGTGTTTGGTTTTTTTTGTACCGAAGAGTGATTTTTTTCCCTAGGATAAAAATCACTGTTCTGTGTTTTTGTAATACTTGGGTTTCGAACTTCATGGTTCGATATTACATCGTTTGAACTCCTATGAGTTTGACGATGTAATATAGACCCTATGCAATAGCATAAGTAATGGAAATGCTACAAGAATAAGCTTTTATTTTGGCAAAGAAGTGAAGCTCTGTCCTTTGCACGGGCTATGGGTATGTTTTGTTGTATGAAATCCCACTTTTTTTGGTAAAAAAAATCTCCCACTTTGGTCATTTGTAAAGGTGGCAACCCTAATTCCGGGTGATCTCTGCCCTACTCTGAGCAGGGCATAAATACTGAGTGTTAAAAATCATGACAGCCCACTGATGCCACAGAAACCAAACAATGAAAACTTGACTAGGATATGGTCATATCTAGTTACAATGTACTCAAAAGGTGTAAAGCAGATGAAAGAAGAATGTGCTTCACAGAAGTATGACCCATAGATGGCCAAAAGGAAGAGTGAGAGTGTGGTACCTGTGAGCAAAGGGTAGATGAACAAAGACATACAGCACAGTTGTTAAGTGTATTCTTACTTGAAAGAATTGCACAAAAAAAATTTTTGCTAACGGCCTGCATAAATTTTGGTTTACATATCTTCCGCTCCCCAGTGTTGTCTTTCAGAAAATAAAATACAGCTCACTAGCTTGTTGTGTTTCACTTCTATAACCACACAGAAAACCAAATATCTTCCGGCACCTGTGACAAATGACTGTCAGGCCACTAGTACAGACAGAAGACAAGCAGATAGTGGTAATTTTGAATAGAAGAAGAAAGGACGAGCCGGTTTCAATCAAAACTTTCAATATTCCAAATATATCTGGAGCCCTGCAGACACAACAACCATAATAAGTGTTATGCTGGACTCTGGTATGGATTAACTCAGCAGAAAAAAAAAAACACGAACAAATGGTCTCAAATGAGAGCAACATGACAAGATAAGAAATGAAGAGAATACAAGTACAAGGATCACTAATTCCATCCGAGCACTGCAAAGACACAAAAAAAAATGGCCTAAACTCTAGATGGCAAACTCAGATCAAGCAATTAAAAAAAAGTAGTACAATTCATGTTTAATGTATTCAAAACTAATAGTAAAGTGCCAAAGAATGACAAGCTCAGCAAATGCATAAGAGAAAAAAGCAGCCATTATGAATATGTAAAATGGCCACTGTTAAATATGAACCACAAAATGCATTCTGAGGTACTAATAAAACTATAATCACAACAAGACTAAGGATTTAACAGGAAAGGCAATGGAAAACAACCAGAAAGGCTATAAAGAATTGGGTTCTGTGCCAGTGGTCCAGTGGTCAACTACTTACAAGCCAAACCATTTGTTTTACTTCAGAAAACTGATTGTTTAGTTGTTTGTTCACCAACTTCAAGACCCTGTATAGTCAATGAAAACAAAAGGGCAAAGGACAACAGCCCTTTCAAAAAATGTATGCAACCTCCTAGTTAGAAAATTAAAGAGGGTATAGGGGCTCATTCCTAACAAGTGTGTGTGTGTGTGTGTGTGTGTGTGTGTGTGTGTGTGTGTGTGTGTGTGTGGTGGCAAGCCTAGTGCAAAAAACTTCTGTTTTCATGTTCTGTCTATTTATTTTTGTTGCCAAAGTATCCACAACAATATTTTTGAAGCTGAATTTATGAACAGTTGAAGCTTACTAAGTTGACATTGCAACTGAAATCCACAAAAGGTAAAGCTAGAACTCACAGAAAAGATCACCACAAGACAATACATAAAAGGGATAAAACATCTTTATATGCACAGAAATGAGGCAAAATAATTAAAAAGTTAAAATACATAATGATAAACAGAAAATAAGTGGAAGTCAAAAACATATACATAACTGAGGCTTATCCTCCTATTAAAGGCTGACAACCTACTAATGACCAACAAGTGCCCTTCACTGTCTTAAGTTTCAGACCTTGTGCATTTCCTTTACACCATTTTGCTCTAGGAGTGCTTCCTTGGTGTTAAGTTAAACACCATCTAAAAAAAGTGACAATAGTACTTCCTTAGTGCAACTCAACTATCTCACAAGTAAGAGTTATATTAACTGGAAACAGGTTTCCAAAAGCCAAACCTAGGTCAAGAAATAAGTTTTACTTAAATTTTTACTTCTGTGGTGCTGAGATTTCAAAACTGGCAATCACTGAACTGCTCAATGTACTACATTTTGTATAGAGTCAAAGTACTTGGCCCAGGTAACTGTAAGGAAAAATGCAGATACAGAAAATGTATCCAAACTCTGCATAGCACATTTGAAACCATGGCATGACTTAACCTTAAACTTAACCTCCTTATGTGTTATGGTCTTCAGCTGAGGTAAGTATTAAGATCATTCACCTAGGAAACATTACGGAAGTCTTCTTCAGAAAGAACCTTTGGCAATCTGGTTTTACCGAATCTGCAGAGATACAAAGTACCCAAACACAGACTACAACAGCAAATGCATATACTGTACATAAGAGGAGTGAAGGCGAGTGAGGAAAAAGCAAGCCAGTATGTTTAACCAACGTAGTGTGGAGCAGCACAGAAATACAGCTGAACAAAGCACTGCTAGAATACCTCCTCACAATATGGCTTACTTAACTGTCAATCAGCACACTGAAGTCCATTCAGTCCAACCTACAAAAATAAATGGACAGTCCATGAGCATTTTTTATGTAGGATGCAAACCCACTGTAACAACATGTAGTAAGCTATGGTCACCAAACCACTGTTTGCAACAGGTCACATGCTTTTACCTCATGAACTCAAACAGACTCGACTATGACACTTTATTCACCACCTAATTGAACACCACCAAGACTGGAGCTCATTCTCAATGGACTATAAATTATAAGGAAGTATGGTGTAATGGTATATCTAGTGCAAGGCACCAAAGACTGCTTGCACTGAAATTCCTGACTAGGTAGCAACAAAATAAATTTTATGTAGACTCTGGTGAACCCCAACTAAAGGTCCTCTAATGCAGGAGTCAAACTGTAGCAGTCAAATAACACATGCAGAAAAAAAAAGACAGAAGTTATACACAACAGCTATATCAAAACCACTCCTTCAGAACTTTACCTTATTTTACCACTCAAAAAAAAAGGAACGAGGCAAGTTTTCAAATCAGCTTTGAACGTTTCTGCAATCAAGTGGTCACCAACAAAGCAAAGTAGTGATTTCTTCAAACAAATCAATAAAACATTCTGTGCTCTGTTTGTGGATGGGCAGTGGGGATCTCCACCAGAAATGTATGTGGGGGGGGGGGGGGGGGGCTTGCAGCTGAAAGTCAAAAATGTGCCTATAGAAATCTTAAATGTAACTGCCCATTAGCATTAAAGCACCCTAGGAAAATGGGGCAATATCAATAAAATTAGAAAAAAATAAGTAAAAACTAATCATTGTCGTTTTTAAGTGGCTGAGTGGCTCTTTTCAACCACAAACGAACACATTTTACATGAGCTACAAAAAGAACACAAGAAACAATCAACTAAGTTATCATGTATCAAAAAATACAAAATACTATGTATCAAAATGTATTTTGCAAACTATAAAGAGAATACAAAAAGCAAGTACTAACAAAGTTCAGCGTAGGCTTGAAAGTTTGAAATTGTTATTAATAAATCATTTGCTTACTAGGATAGTCTGAATGTGCACAGCCCCTTTTCAGCTGAAACCATGACAGTAAGCTCACGCTCTAAACAAAATGCAAGGCAGTGTGTACTTACCTGTTAAAATTACATTTTACATAGTGCACATGAACAGTAAACATTTACAGCAGGCATAATTAGAATACTGAAACTACATTGTACAATAAACTGTAATTGAAAAACAATCTTTGAACTGTCACAATACATATATACATCTGATCTACTAACATACAGTTGCATTTTGGTCACACATGTTCAGCTACTTAAAATATGGCAAAACAAAGAAACTGTTATAGTTAACTAGATAGCAGGAATGGGAAGAATGTTTAATTAGTTCCCACGTCCTAGTTCAACAAGTACAAGAAAATAATAACAGGAGTAGAAATTAAGTGCTGATAGGATTCGGGCACAGGGAAAGAATGGCAAAGACATTTAGGATTACTTAAATTGTAAACAAGAACAATTTGCACACCATTAACAATAGGTGACTGGAGATCGACAGCAATGTAGCACCTTAGACCCATGGAAGATGGTAAAGCATTATTGACACAGTAACGTACGATGACATATTCAGATGATGTTTAGATACTATTAGCGGACCGGAGTTCCGCTGTGGTGACCCCTAAACGGGAAAAGCCGAAAGACACAAACATTTATGCATGCTTTGCTGACCACGTTAATCCCACTAAGCCAAATGCCTCGTTTCAGAGAAGGCCCAAGGTGGTACTTGTACTTCTTGCGTCTTTCGGCTTCTCCCGGTTAGGGGTCGCCACAGTGGAACTCCGGTCCGCTAATGATTGGCAGTAGATTTTTACGTGCCGAGTTGCCGGCCCCGACACACACCCTTCAACGAAGGTATGCCCATTCACGCATGTCCCCACACAGAAGACGCTCTAGCTGAGAATCGAACGGGACAACGTCTTACTGTGAGGCGACAACGCTTCCGCAACACCACCACCACAGTATCCAAGGTGGTACTTGCACTGATTAAGGTAAATTTGAACAGGGCACTGGGGAACTTTCAACTTTTTTCTGTAAGTGCAGTAGGCTTTTTTACATCCACCTGAGCTACCACCACCTCAGAGAGATGAAGCCACAGTTAACAAGGGTGGTACACTCAGGAGTTTCACCCAAAGCATGTCACATTCAGGAGTGTTGCACTTTCCCTTATGTTGCACTGCAGTGTAAGCATTGAAAAACAAGGCCTTGGAGTGATATTTCAGCTCCAAAAGGTGGTACACCAATGCCCCAGGCAAGCTTTTGAGTTTATCCACAAATGTTGTGGTATTATATGCTTGTTTCACTTCAGTGGGAATTTTGTTCTGTAGTTTACCCACACATACAACAACAAAAAACAACACACAATAATATGAATTAATAAACATACTTAGAGAACTGTTTGGTTATCTGCCTCTTCAACCATAAATAAATCATGCAAGTGTGTTTAACATTCAACCCTTACATTCTGAAACATTCATTGAGTGAAAAGGGTCCTCAGACCAGTCAACCTACTGCTGTTCTGTGTTAACAAATCAATATTTTTTGTATTACGGTGTATCTAGAAATCAGAGTGTAAAACACTGTTACACATACCTCTCGGTTGCCCAGATTTTTGCCCCATACGATCTGTGGTTTTCTGGCAAATAACTGAGAGCTGAAATCACTAAATAATAACTGACATTTCAGTTTCGGGCTGCATATCATTCTGGAAAAAAATGCATGTTGATGCAAAACCTGTTATTCTAACCACTAAAATCATAAGAACAGTATTTAAATATATATATCTCTGACTTCGGGCCTTTGCACCACATTATGTTTGGCTGTGTACAGATTTCTTGTGTTGAGAGGTATGATGCTAAATCACAACAAAATGCAGTAATTCTCAAGGATGGCGCTGGTCGTATATTCAGTGATGTGGGCATATTCCACAACGGGTTCACTCCAATTACACGAGTATTCAGGAATGAACGACTGAACACAACTAACCTGTGGTCGATGTTGAAGGCAATCGGAGAATGCAGAAGAGACATGCACGTACTCTGTCCAACAGGTTGCAAGTAGTGAACAACTAGATAAAACTGAACAGTCTCAGCATTGTATTACCCAATAGTTTAAGATCAGTAACATTTGAGGGATGTAAAATGCTAAGTAGCAGATTAAATGAAGAAATACCTGAAATAAGAACAAACTTGAAAATACAGTGTTATCTAAATCAAAGACAAGCATCTCATATCCTTTGATTATAAAGGACATAAGAATTGCACATCACTATAAACACGGGTCTTCGGGCTAACGAAACAGCTATACATATACTACTAAAACTGGTACCTGCGGCAACTAAGTGACGCGTCAGCACTAGTTCAAACCTAAACAGACTAGGGTTTCACACATGAAGGCCTCTGATATTTGATCAAACTAAACTCTGCAAAAGTTCTTCCAAAGAAGAAGCAAGTGACAGACCTGCTAGACACCGTTTATTTTCTCGGGGCGTTCAAATGATGGGCCAGTTTACCAACTTTACTATCATAATTTAAGTATCAGTGTTAAATAAATGCCGCACACACAAAATAATTGCTACAATAACACAGCAGTCCATGCTGTTTTTTTCCATACAGAGTCAAACCTACAACTGCACAAAACAAGTCAACACAGAAGAAAGACATTTTTACTAACTAAAGTTGATTTCTATACAAGAAGCTCAGAAAACCCAACCCCGTAGTAACTCCCCTTACCTGACAGGCAGCATATCATGCTAGCCGTTTGCTTTCCAGAATAGGCTGCTACATTTACCTACTGCTGTCATGTTATTTACTTCTGTCACAATGTCACATCATCGCTTTCCGGATTTTGCTTTTACACACATTTTCTGAGAGAAGCTAATTGAGTGACGTTAGCAAAAAAAGTCCCACCCCTTCATTGAGCGCAGGCGCTGTACTTTAGACTACACAGCCGAACCAGTATATGTAAACAATAGCAAGAATTTGCATGTGACCTCTGACCCTCAGACTTCTTCCGGTGAGGTCTAGTGGAAGGTTGAACATGTGAGATGTACTAAGTGTGGTACTGTTTTCAGTAATTTGTAATGTGTAGATGTTAATTGTGGCTGTAAT
Organism: Protopterus annectens; assembly: GCF_019279795.1. Lineage (NCBI taxonomy): Eukaryota > Metazoa > Chordata > Ceratodontiformes > Protopteridae > Protopterus > Protopterus annectens. The sequence continues at coordinate 331,528,294 of NC_056745.1, read as the reverse complement.
GGAAAAACGTCGCTTAGTAGGGCAGGACATGGAGTCATATAAATGTAAACAGAAGCCCAAGTCGCGATCTAGTGAGCTGTTGGCTGTGGGCAGTAGACCAGGTAAGACTGCAAATACAAAGTTCGTACTTTTATTAAGCCAGCGAGTTACCGAATGACATCTGCGTGTTCTTTAATGTGTGACGCTGGCTCATAGCTAGGGTTACCACCTGTCCCACTTTGAGAGGGACAGTCCCTCTTTGGGCAGTTGTTCCTGACAAAAAATATTAAAAAGGGCAAATGTCCTGAGATTTTAGGACATAATTATGTCTCATATTTTATGTAATAGTTGCATAAAATAGTTATTTCTGTATCTAAAATACCTAAATGTTGCAAGAAACATAATAAGCAACTAAACTGCTACAAGAATAAGCTTTTATTTAGGAAAAAAGTTAAGTTCTAACCTTTGTACTGACCGTGGGTATGTGTCAGCCTGTAAAATCTGATGTGTGTCCCGAAAATGTCCCACTTTGGCCATTTGAAAAGGTACCCTACTCATAGCACACAGCTCTCATCTTCTCTGCTCAAGAGTCATAGACAAAGTAAAAACTAATGAGTTATAACTGCCCCAAATTAGTGATTAAGTTAGTTAACATATATTAGATCAGCATTAATTTTGTTTATAATATTACATTTGAAAGTACCATATCTGTCATTAATGACTGTTCCCAGTCCTCGGTGAATTATGGGAAAATCAGCAGTTTTACGGGGTAAGGGACAAATGTGAGTTAATAATAAGGGACATTATGCAAAATCAAGGACAATGTCATTTGTTGTCTTTTTCTTTCATTACCACTGGGCAAAGCCCCTTTTCATGTGTTAACAGTAGAAATATACGGATTAGCGCTAACGTATGTATAGTTTTACAAGTAATCCCTTGGGACATGCACGAAGTAGCACAACGTGTAAGATCACTGCCCATTTGTGGAGCGTTCTTTGTTTATTTTACAGTGTGTGTGTATATGTAGTCATAGTTTAGTTTTAGTACTGTACACGAACAGTAACTGAGGCATATGCATATTGTATCCTAGTAGCTAAATTCAGTTGAGTCCTGGACTATAAAGTAAAGTAAAGTGTGAGGATTTTTACATTAGTGTAATCTGACAGCATAACTATGGGGTTAGTACAAGGGCAGGACTATTTTCTTAGTAGGTGTTTTCACTGAGATATTAAATTTTAGATGGCATGGGATCTTGAATAAGAAGTGACCTTAGTGATGGGGTTATTACAGGACCATTTTGTTGGTATAAAGGTTTTCAGTGAAATTTTAATTAGTATATAAGAGTATACAGCAAAGTGAAAACCAGTTGCAGGTGTGGGGCCTTTTAATTTAAGGAGTCTGTATGTTTGTCAATTTTTCCTTGATATTTCACATGCTTTTTTATGCTGTGGTGACTTTTGCTTAATCTGAAACATCTTAATGTTATAAAGAAAGTGGAGTCAGATACATTTATTTGACATGAACCTTTTATTTCGGCAGCAAAGTAAAAGTCTTTTGCATTAGTTGAGGGTGTCATCTGTCACATACGGTCTCAGATTTCAGAAAGAAATGCCCCAACTGTGAACTGAAAAAGCATCAAGACTGGTGAACATTGTATTTTCCCATGAAGATTAATTAAAGCTGCATGGCCCTTCTGAAGTTGGATAGCTGTTTAAGAAATGTTTAAGCATGATTAATTTTTTATAATATTTCATACAACAGATAGCCCTCCTTTAACTCTTCTTCCATTCCTTTATAGTGATATGAAAGTGTGTACTGGTCATGAGCAACATCTCTGGATCACTGAGCCCACTAACTTTCTGCTCTTTGTGACCTTTATTATATATAAGTTTAATTTAACAACATATTCTGTGTTGTAGACACAGCTGAGTGTGAATTACTTGACATGTGGCAGCACTAAAACTGGTGACTAAACAGAATTTGAAGAAATTAGCAGTGTATGGTTATAAACTGTAATCTGACGTATTCACAAGAGTAGATACATATATTGTGTATTAATCACTTCCTGAGACCAAATGTCAGAGTTACTAAAATAAAGTAACACTTTCTGTTCAGACAGGGTCCGTCACCCCTTTAGCACTCCCTCCCGACAGCTCAACTGACTAGAACTTCCTAACCTATTATTACTAATACAACTTTCACTTGCCCATAAAATCATATTCAACCCTACCGACTGGCCAGCTCTATCAAACCTAGTCCAGCCAAACACAAACTGTAGACTCTACTCAGGTTGTCCAACAAACTAATGTTAAAGTAACCCAGTCTCACAGCTATCACGGAGACTTAGGGTAGAATGTAAACCTGTTTGTTTTTGTGTAGCATAGGGGTTTCTTTACTTGTGAGTTGTGGAAGAGGCTGAACACTAGTCTTTTTTTTTTATTTATTGAAGAGGGAAAACAATGATTGAAGGGGGGCCGGCAGTTCAAGCAGCTGTTATAGTTTAAGTGACCTCCTCATCTCACCTACTTGGCTACCATGTTTTTGTATTCTTAAACACCATGGTTCTTTAGTGTTCTCCCTCCTCTTTTACAAGTGGGATAGCACTCAACGCCTATGTCATTAGCTCCCATTAGTGAACTCTGTAGGATCATATTGTGAAGGCTTTCCTCTTAAATTAAATGTCCAATAACATACCATTAGTTTCTTCATATCCATTTTCTTTACAGTGTTAACCATTTTCTTCCCCTTTACTTTTAAAATTTCCAATTTACTGTTACTTAGTATTGTCCTGTAAAATTATTGTAAACTGAAAAAATAGAGAACACACAATTTGAATAAAATAAAGCTTATTATAAAACTTGCCAAATTAGTGGTTCTATGTAAAAAAAAAAAAACTAGGTTTTGATGACCAATGCACAATATTTATACATTGTATAGGAAGGGTTTTCATTTTTATCCAGTATAGAAGCATTATGTTACCAACTTTCCTGCCTTTTCAGGTTGTGTAAGAACTGATTCATGTTCACAGAAAAATAAGCCGTATAAACTCAATAGCAGCCCCACCTTTTGAGCTTACATAGATAACTGAAGCTTATCCTTCAGAAATGGGGAGGGTTTCCATCTTTATTAATGTCAATGTTCCCATCTACTAGAAGGTGCAGCAGATCTGTATACTTTAAAATTGTCAGACTTCAAATAATCCTAAGTAGTCTGGGAAGCAGGAATTAAAATCATTAGGTCATAATGTAGTTTGGAGGTGAGAATATTCAGGGTTATTGCCTTTATGTTGTCTGGAAGGTGGCAAACAGTTTTTTTCTTGCAGAGAAGGTTGGTGTACTAGGTAAGGCTGAGTGTGAGAGTGGGAGGTGATTGAGTCAGTAAGCAGTGCCACAGGTCATACAGTTTTTTTATGTTTTCATGCTTAAAATTATAATAGGTCCAGAACTTTAGAACTCCATTTCTAACACTTTTTGAAGGGTAGCTTTGTCATGACCTGAGCTTAGTAGGAAATTGTCAGTGACATGAAGTGTTAGGCTGGGATGGGGTATGACCATGGGACATTTCATTTATGAAAAACGCAACACCAGAATTGATAAAACAAGATGGCCAACTCACAGTCCCAGCTAGGTTTAAAAAGTAGCGTGCAGGCTTACTCAAATAAGGCAAAAATGGTGTATATCCCAAGATATATTTACATACAGATGAGCATATGAATTTTCAGGGGGGGTCGTTATTTCACCCCAGCAACAAATTAGAACTATTGGGGGAATCGGTACAGGCAGTACTAGAGAATGTGATGGCGCATAATACCCCAGATGACACTCTAGATAGAGTAAGTCTTGAGGATAATATTGTTAGAGAAGAAGAAGAAAATATTATTCATCAAGTTAATGATCTTAAGGTGTATAATTACACCAATTATTGTATAAAGGATGAATTAGGAACCTTTTTCATTAAAGGAATGAAATACATACCTGCCGCCAAGTTTAATTTAGTAGACACTGTTATAGATGTAAAATTGTATTGTAGAAGATTACATTTAACATTACTGTTTAACAACAAAAATAAAAAAGATGCATTTATAATGGAAAGTAATAAATTAAAGAAAAAAGTACATTTATACCACCCCTAACAAAAAGGTTGAAAATTTTGAAGAATTGATTTGTTCTGATATTTATAATTATAGTCAAAATATTAATAAACGACAGGTGATGGACAATTTGACTACAAAAGAAAGGGAATGTTTAGTAGATCTTATGAATAATAAAAATAGCAGAGTAATGAAACCCGATAAGGGAGGGGGATAGTTTTATACAATACTATTGATTATGTCAATGAAATTCAAAAAATATTAATGGACACAGGAAATTATGAAATCGCTTCTATTAATGAAATAAATACAAGGTATAGGAAAATAGATTTGGCATTAGATGAATATTTATTGGATCAGATAATAACAGATGATATATATGAATTTATGAAAGTAGAATTTCCCACTCTAGCCACCATTATAGGTATACCAAAGGTACATAAAAATATTAGTAAACCCCCTTTTTGCCCAATCATTTAGGGAAGCAAGTCTAAGACATTCAATATAGGTGTGGTGATAGATAATTGGGTCAAACCCATGTATAGAAACATTCCTCACCTCATTAAAGATTCATGGATATTTCTTGCTCAACTCACACCTGAAAAATGGAATGAGAAATTAACATATATAACTATTGATGTTGTCGACTTATTTTCATGTATCCCGAAAGAACAGGGACTTGAAGATTTTTGTAATAGTCTTAGAAAATATTCTAATTTGACATGGGATCGAATTAACCTAATAACTGATATGATGGAAATAATATTGAATAATAACTTTATATATTATGAAGGCGAATATTTTAAACAAGTAAGGGGTGTAGTTATGGGGGCTTCATGTGCCCCTATATTTGCAAATATGGTTATGCTAGAGTGGGAAAATACATTTTTATTTAATTGCAAATATGAACATATTTCTTATTATACGAGGTTTTTGACGATATGTTTGTTTTATGGAAAGGACCGGTTGAAATGATAGATGAATTTATAGATTATTTGAACAATACTAGTAGTTTTCTTAAATTCACATACAGTGTTAGTTATGAAGGGATCTCTTATTTAGATACTTATATAAAACATACGGAGCTTGGATTCCAATCGGAGATATAGGAAGCAAACATTTTCGAATGGATATATGGAATTTACTAGTCACCACCCAAGACATATGTTAAAAAACATCTTTAAGGGTCAATGCATTAGAGCAGCCAGGATGTCATCAAATTATGACAAATTAAATAGAATTTATAACATCTATGTTTAGTAATAGAGGCTACCCGGATGGCTTGTTGAAGGATGTTTCACAGTTTGTTATTAAGGAATGGGGTAATAAATATTGTCCTATATTAGGAATAGGACAAGAAATTAGTAGTATGAAAAAAGGAAAATTGGATAATGTTCCAATTAATAGAGTATGTTCATTAACTTATTCCCCGTATGTGAATGAAATTACAAATATAGTATTAAAATATTGGAAGAACTTAACAATAGTTAATGGTATCAAACAGATATTAGGTGAAAACCCCAGTTTTGTGTTTAAGCTGGGTTTGAACATTAAGAGGTTATTACAATTTGTGAGTACAGAAAGAGTCAGATATAATAGTAACAAGGCTACCACTAAATGTGGGTCATATAATCAATGTCATTTGATTAATGAGAGTGATGGAATAAAACTACAGAATTTAAATAGGACCTATATTAAATTTAAAAGAGGGAATTGTAACAGTAAGAACATTATTTAGCTAGTTGTTCATCATGGCCTGCTTACTATATTGGCAAAACAGAGAGACTAAAGAATTTATGATCATGTTTACAGAATTAGGGTACATGACACCAAGAACGCATTATATAGACATATAGAGAAGAAAGGTGAACATCATAGTTTCAGTTTTGCCATAATAGATCAAGTTTTTACATCAAACAGAGGGGGCAATTTTAAAGCAATACTAAGCAAGAAAGAAAGCATCTGGCAGGTGTTGGCCAATGCCACAAAGGAACCGGGTATAAATTAGTTTATTTCTATCAAACCCTTTCTAATGTTGGCGTGATCAGTTTTACCATCGGGTGCAAATATGTTGTTATAGAATTATGTATGTGTTTGTTAGTTACATCAAAGGGGTATGAAGTTTGGTATTGCAATTTTATTATTCAGTATTTTTTTGAAATAGTATTCATATCATTTATTATTTAAGGTTTTAGTAAGTCTTAGGATATGTTGAAGTATTGGTTGTTTTTATAATTATGTTTTTAAAATATGTACAAATTATATTAAGCACTGGCACTTTAAAATTGTTTGCCTCTAGAATGGCACCAAAAATATTTTAAAAGGATTGTATTGTGATTCAGTCAGCTGTTCTGATGAAGTCTGCGATAAGCAGATGAAAGCGCTTAACAGTTGTTCATATGGATTTTAGTTTCCTATACTGTGGATATTGTGGATTGTTTTCAATAAATATATCTTGGGATATACACCATTTTTGCCTTATTCGAGTAAGCCTGCACGCTACTTTTTAAACCTAGCAGGGACGGTGAGTTGGCCGTCTTGTTTTAACAATTCTGGTGTTGCCATTTGTATTCGAATATTTACGGTGTTGGTCAGCTATGGAGAAAGTAAGTGAGGCAGCGGATACTTCATTGAATAAGGATGAGTTTGTTTCCCTAAAGTCTGAGGTTCGTTCTCTACGAGAAGAGGTGGCCCACTTGATAGAGGTAGTTGGACAACTACATACGGGCAGCACTCAGAGAGGTGAAGCCCTCGAACAAAAAGGAACACTGAGCACAGAAAGCAAGGTGCCATCTGAATTGTCTATCCCTAATGGTCAGGGGGAACCTGGCATGCGGAGTCAGGGAACATCTAATAATTTACTCAATACTAGCCAAGAAAAGGACAATGGCAGTGTGACTTCTGAGCATGATTTTACATTTGATTTTTCATTGTTTCATCAAGAGGATGACAGTGAGCATATGGGAGCTCACCCAAAAAGACAGTTACCTGTTAAAACATATGCAGCTACGACTAAATCAAATAATTTTTCATCTAAAGGTACTGTTAATAATTCATCAAGTCTGAGAGCTACCAATGACTTAACTAACACAAATGACAATGGTCATTTGAGATTGGACAATTTTTAAACTAGTAATGTTGAATTTAAAATGTCTGATGAAAGAACATATACAAAAAATGTTCATGATAGAAATGACAATAAGTATGAAAAAGGAACCTTAAAGGAAATGATTTTTGAACTTGGAAAATTATTGCAGGTTGTTAAAACAATCAAAGTAGATAATGCTTATCTTACTAAATGTATATCCATGGGAATAGTACCAATGGGTTTAAGATTTTTTAAGGTACCCATGGGTATTAATTTAGATATTGATACAAAGACAGAATTTAATTCATTTGGAATAAATTATATGAATTTATTGGTCAAAAAGAATGATGAAAACTCAGTAAAACTGTGTTGAAAGTTGAAAAATTGAATAATGATATAGTGTCTGATGTACTTTTTGCACAATGGCGTGCATTACATGACAAACAGTTTAAATATGCAGAAAGTAATGCGGAAAAATTATATGAAAGGAAGAACAAAAAGTTAAATCGGGATGTTATACAATATAAAGAAAATAGGGCATACATAATGGGTAATGAGCGTAAACACACTAAGGATAACAGATGGGATGATTATGCAGTGACACATACAGATGAGCATATGAATTTTCAGGGGGGGTTGTTATTTCACCCCAGCAACAAAACAGAACTATTGGGGGAATCGGTACAGGCAGTACTAGAGAATGTGATGGCGCATAATACCCCAGATGACACTCTAGATAGAGTAAGTCTTGAGAATAATATTGTTAGAGAAGAAAGAAAATATTATTCATCAAGTTAATGATCTTAAGGTGTATAATTACAACAATTATTGTATAAAGGATGAATTAGGAACCTTATTCATTAAAGGAATGAAATATATACCTGCCACCAAGTTTAATTTAGTAGACACTATTATAGATGTAAAATTGTATTGTAGAAGATTAAATTTAGCATTACTGTTTAACAACAAAAATAAAAAAGATGCATTTATAATGGAAAGTAATAAATTAAAGAGAAAAAGTATATCTATGCCACCCCCTAACAAAAAGGTTGAAAATATTGAAGAATTGGTTTGTTCTGATATTTATAATTATAGTCAAAATATTAATAAACGACAGGTGATGGACAATTTGACTACAAAAGAAAGGGAATGTTTAGTAGATCTTATGAATAATAAAAATATCAGAGTAATGTAACCCGATAAGGGAGGGGGGATAGTTTTATACAATACTATTATGTCAATGAAATTCAAAAAATATTAATGGACACAGGAAATTATGAAATCACTTCTATTAATGAAATACATATAAGTTATAGGAAAATAGATTTGGCATTAGATGAATATTTATGGATCAGAGAATAACAGATGATATATATGAATTTATGAAAGTAGAATTTCCCACTCTAGCCACCATTATAGGTATACCAAAGGTACATAAAAATATTAGTAAACCCCCTTTTCGCCCAGTCATTTCGGGAAGTAAGTCTAAGACATTCAATATAGGTGTGGTGATAGATAGTTGGGTCAAACCCATATATAGAAACATTCCTCACCTCATTAAAGATTCATGGATATTTCTTGCTCAACTCACACCTGATAAATGGAATGAGAAATTAACATATATAACTATTGATGTCGTCGACTTATTTTCATGTATCCCGAAAGAACAGGGACTTGAAGATTTTTGTAATGGTCTTAGAAAATCTTCTAATTTGACATGGGATCGAATTAACCTAATAACTGATATGATGGAAATAGTATTGAATAATAACTTTATATATTATGAAGGCAAATATTTTAAACAAGTAAGGGGTGTAGCTATGGGGGCTTCATGTGACCCTATATTTGCAAATATGGTTATGCTAGAGTGGGAAAATACATTTTTATTTAATTGCAAATATTATGAACATATTTCTTATTATACGAGGTTTCTTGACGATATGTTTGTTTTATGGAAAGGACCAGTTGAAATGATAGATGAATTTATAGATTATTTGAACAATACTAGTAGTTTTCTTAAATTCACATACAGTGTTAGTTATGAAGGGATCTCTTATTTAGATACTTATATAAAACATACGGAGCTTGGATTCCAATTGGAGATATATAGGAAGAAAACATTTTCGAATGGATATATGGAATTTACTAGTCACCACCCAAGACATATGTTAAAAAACATCTTGAAGGGTCAATGCATTAGAGCAGCCAGGATGTCATCAAATTATGAAATTATGACAAGGGAAATAGAATTTATAACATCTCTGTTTAGTAATAGAGGCTACCCAGATGGCTTGTTGAACGATGTTTCACAGTTTGTTATTAAGGAATGGGGTAATAAATATTGTCCTATATCAGGAATAGGACAAGAAATTAGTAGTATGAAAAAAGGAAAATTGGATAATGTTCCAATTAATAGAGTATGTTCATTAACTTATTCCCCGTATGTGAATGAAATTACGAATATAGTATTAAAATATTGGAAGAACTTAACAGTAGCTGATGATATCCAACAGATATTAGGTGAAAAACCCAGTTTTGTGTTTAAGATGGATTTGAACATTAGGAGGTTATTACAATTAGGGAGTACTGAAAGAGACAGATACAATGGTAACAAGGCTACCACTAAATGTGGGTCATGTAATCAATGTAATTTGATTAATGAGAGTGATGGAATAAAACTACAGAATTTAAATAGGACCTATATTAAATTTAGAAGGGGGAATTGTAACAGTAAGAAAATTATTTATTTAGCTAGTTGTTCATCATGCCCTGCTTACTATATTGACAAAACAGACTATTTAAGAAAATAATTTATGATCATGTTTACAGAATTGGGGTACATGACACCATGAATGCATTATATAGACATATAGAGAAGAAAGGTGAACATCATAGTTTCAGTTTTGCCATAATAGATCAAGTTTTTACATCAAACAGAGGGGGCAATTTTAAAACAATACTAAGCAAGAAAGAAAGCATCTGGCAGGTATTGACCGATGCCACAAAGGAACCGGGTATAAATGAGTTTATTTCTATCAAACCCTTTCTAATGTTGGCGTGATCAGTTTTACCATCAGGTGCTAATATGTTGTTATAGAATTATGTATGTGTTTGTTAGTTCCATCAAAGGGGTATGAAGTTTGGTATTGCAATTTTATTATTCAGTATTTTTTTTTAAATAGTATTCATATAATTTATTATTTAAGGTTTTAGTAAGTCTTACGATATATTGAAGTATTGGTTGTTTTTATAATTATGTTTTTAAAATATGTACAAATTATATTAAGCACTGGCACTTTAAAATTGTTTGCCTCTAGAATGGTTCCAAAAAGATTTTAAAAGGATTGTATTGCGAGTCAATCAGCTGTTCTGAAGAAGTCTGCGATAAGCGGATGAAAGCACTTAACGGTTGTTCATGTGGATTTTAGTTTCCTATACTGTGGATTGTTTTCAATAAATATTTCTTGGGATATACACCATTTTTGCCTTATTCGAGTAAGCCTGCACGCTACTTTTTAACCCTAGCTGGGACGGTGAGTTGGCCGTCTTGTTTTAACAATTTATGAAAAAAGGATATGGTCACAGAATCTTGGCCTTGTGGAACCCTTAATAATATGACATGAGACAGAGAAGGCATTTTTTTTTAATTTAACCTGGGTTTTCCCAGGGATTGGGTCCTAAAGCATTGGAGTGTCCTTTTACTAAACCCAGTACTATCATGTCCAGCTCTATGATTAGAGAAGTACCACCCTGACTACAGCCCAGATGATTTGGGTACAATTTTAGAAGGGAAGAGAAGTAATGTGAAAGTCTGCTCACCTGCCTAAGGGGCAAGGATTTGGGTTGTGTTTCCTAATATGTGCATTCTGACTGCAGTCCCTGGTGGACTTGTGTGTTTGGGGGAGGGCATAGGTTCATAGGTTGGTACTAGGCTATCTGCCCGAGGGCATTTATAAGCCTAGCCAGAGTGTGTCGGCTTTCGCCACCCCATTGATTAATTAACTGATCCTCTGTCAAGCAGAGCCAATGAAATGATCCCAGGGGTGTATTTTCTGTTACCCATCCACTCGTTAAGGTTTCTCTTGAAGAGTGTTAGTGAGGGGCTCTGCCTAATGTAGTTTGGAATTTTGTTCCAAAGCATGGGGTGTCTCTGTGACAGGAATCTGTCCCTCCAGCATGTTCTATTTATTGTTGTGATGAGGTTTAGCTCACTAGAGCGCATGGCTTGCAGTGACTTGGATTTCTTTAGGTGGAGCATGTCCATCAATTCTGAGTTGGACATGGCTTTGTAAGTCAGGCAGAGATCACTTCTGAGTAAGCGATATGCCACTGAGTACAGCCAGAGTTTTTTTAGTCTGGCTGCATAGGACATATGTTTGAGGCCAGTTTGATGCCAGTAATCCTCTTGGTGAAGTACTTTTGAGGTCTTTCCAGTTGCTGGAAGTGTCTTGTGAGGTACATCCCAAGTGAGGCATTGTACTCTATGATGGGTCTGATGAGTGACGAGTAGAGGGACACTATAACCTCTTTATTTCTAGATGTGAACCCTTTAGTAATTAGATGGGGCACATAGAAGGATTTCCTAACTACTTTGGCAATATGATTGTCAAAGGAGAGATTACAGTCTACGTAGGTCCCCAGATCTCTTATTACCCCTTCTGTATTAAGAGGGCTGCCACTTATGTGGTAATTAGTGGGTGTTATGTTTTTCCCAAATGGTATGACTATGCATTTTTTGGAATTTAGTTTGAGGCCATGACTTTGACACCAGATGTCCGTCTCAGTAAGGCCCTTTTGGAGGATGTCCATGTCAGCCGGAGAGTCAGTTATGTTTCCCAGTTTGCAGTCATCGGTGAACTTGGTTAGCCATAGTCCTCCTGTGTTTGCCTGTACTTCTGAGAAGTATATGCTGAACAGTAGGGGTCCCAGGACCGAGCCTTGTGGGACACCACTTGTGACTGGTTTAGAGTCGGACCTGGAGCAAGCTATTCTTACCGTGTGAGTTCTGTCTGTAAGCCAGTTGGCAACCCATCTCATGACGTAGGGGTTTATGTTCAGGCTGGTGAGTTTTTCTGTAATACCCGAGTGGGGCATGGTGTCAAAAGCCTTGGCGAGGTCACGGTAGGCTGTGTGAACCACCTTTCCCTCATCTATGGCCTTGGTGACCGTCTCGAAGAAGTCAACCAGGTTTAGTAGGCATGATCTGCCCTTAAAGCTGAACTGGGTCAGGTCAAGTGTTTGGAGGTTCCCAATGTCTTTGTTAATGAGTTCCATGATGATGCGCTCCATAACCTTGCAGATCAGGCTAGTCAGGCTTATGGGCGATAGTTACCGGGGTCAGTTGTGGCTCCTCCTTTGTGGAGTGGAATAACCATTGCTGTGTGCCATTCTGTGGGCACTTAGCTTGTGGAGAGGCTGAGGTTGCACAGTGTGTTTAAGTGGGGGGTTAGTTCATTCTGTAGTTCATGCAAGATGCAGCCTGGGACACCATCTGGCCCCATTGATGCTGTGTTTTTGGCTTTTGAAAGGGCTGTTTTCACCTGTGATTTCTGGAACACTACACTTTTCCGGTATTGTTGTGGGCCCTTTTGGGGTGAGAGGAGGGTGAAGTTTGCAATGAATTTATCTGCCAGGATGTTGGCAATATCAGTAGGTTCAGTATATTTTGTGCTATTTTGTACTAGTTCAATGCATATCTGCGAGTTGCCACTTAGATTCTTAACCACAAAGCCTTCTTTAGCTATGTTATCTTTTGAATCCTTGGCTATTTTTCTTTCGAAGTTAGCCTTGGATGATTTTATGACTGACCTTAGTTTCTTACTGATACTGATCAGGGATGTCTTTCCTTCTTGGGATTTGCTTTTTTTCTGAACTAGTTTCCTCCTTCTATTGTATAGCCTGTTTATGGCAGGGGTCCACCAGACTGGTTTCCTTCTCTTAGAGGAGTGAGTCTTGGTTTTGCTAGGGATGGCATGATCCATACATCCTTGTAGGTGCTCATAGAGTGCATTTGTAAAGGTTTCTGCATCTTGGACAGCGTTATCCTTTAGCGTGGGAGCTGTGAAACTTACCGCCTCTGTCTTAAGTAAGGTGAAGTTTGCTTTAGAAACATTTTTTATTGTGGTTTCCGTAGTTGGGTATGGTGGTGAGGTGTGGACATCCAGAGTAATTAGTTTATGGTCTGATCTAACCAGTGACGGGTTGACCTCCGGTGTGGAACACCTGTCGCCCATGTTGGTGATGACCAGGTCTAATATGTTTTCACCTCTGGTAGGGGAGTTCATCAGCTGATCCAGGGCATTTGAGTTGATGAATTCCAGGAAGCGCTGGGCCTGGGAATTTGTACTTGAGTAGTTTTCCCAGTTAATGGTAGGGTAATTGAAATCACCCAATGTCAGGGTGTTCGGTAGGACCTTCATGTTTTCCAGTGTCTCCAGAAAGGTGGAGTGGTGGTCCTGGGTCATGGAGGGTGATCTGTAGCAGGCCACAATTTGCATTGCAGATTTGCCCAATGTTAGTTGCACATGGATGATCTCAGAGGTATCATGCTGCGCCACTAACCTGGAGGAGTAGGTATCCTTGATGAATATGGATACACCCCCTCCTTTTGTGTTTCGGGCCGTGTTCTGTGGCCGAAACGTGTGGTATGAGTTGTAGCCCAGTAGTGCTGGGGTGCTCTCTGGAGCCTTGAACCAGGTTTCAGTCACTGCACAGATGTCGACGTTCTCCATACTGAGGAGTGCTTCGAGCGTGTGCATTTTGAGATTTAAACTCCTGGCGTTGAGTAGCATAACCCTCAGTTTTTTGTTAATTGTGCTGTTTACAGAGGTGGATTTGACTTTTGAGCCTTGCCTAAAAAAGGCACTATGGGGGCAGCAAGAACCTTGGCCAGTATTCGAAAGCCTAGGGGTGACAGGTGCAAGCCATCTCTTGGAAAGCAAAGTGGCATGTCGAGCATGTCATCCCAGACTGACAGACACTGGATCCCCTTTGAATGACACCAGAAGCTTAGCCAGTTGTTGCAATTGGTCATTTTTTCTTTATACTGAGGTATCATTCTTGGTGAGGGCAGGATGCTCCTCAGGGTCACGGTCAAACCATCCTGGGCTACATGATCAGAGAGCTCTTCCATGTCTCTTTTCATGTAGTCCAGGGAGGTATGTCTCAGGTCATTCACACCAACATGAACAATGACAGAGTCATATTTGTACTTGTTCTGGAGTATCCTGAGTGCTTGTGTTATGTGGTGGATTCTGGCTCCCGACAGGCAGCTAACAGTAACCTTCTGCTTGTTCAGCCTAGTGAGTGGTATGTCAGTGTGCCTGACTATATAGAGTCACCTATTACTAGTGTGTTAGGTATGTTATTTCGCCTTAAGGGCTGTGATTGTGCGGCACACTGATTTTCTGTTTTATGTGTTGTCTGGTTTGTGACGGGAGGTGCAGGTTGTTTGGGTGTCTGCTTTGGAGGTCTCTGATGCTTTTGCATGTTTTTATTTAGAGCCTCCGATTATGATTCTGTGTATTTATGTGTATTTTTTGCTAGTGCTGGTTTAGTAGGTCTATGTGTGGCTGGAGGTGTGGTGCAAATGTTAACCTTCTCCTCTTGACCATCTGTTCCAGTCTTGGGTGGAGACAGCTTAGCCTCCAGTTTGGCTGTATAATTGCATCTCTCGCATATGTTAGTGTTTTGTGGTAGGAGGAGAGGGTTGTTTGTGTACATGAGGCAGTTGTAACATTGCCTCAGGATATCCAGATTCACCAGCTGGACTGGAGAGTACACCTCAAATTGTCCTTTGGTCATGCCTGTATAGTAGAGTGAGCTGCTTAGTCGCTTGGTTGGTGATGGGTGAATAAAGAGCCTTGCCTTGCTGGGCAATCAAATGTCGGGGTATATTAGTGCTTGTTATTAGGTCTGAGCAAGTGCTGGGCTGTAGGATGCTTTTTGAGTGATTAGGTTAAGAGTTAGACTAGTTTCAATGGAAAAACGTAAGAGGAGACTTAGTGGAGCCAGGAATAATTTAACCGTAGCTAACCAGTGCTGCCTGATGCGCAAAACCGTGCAAACGCATTTTTTATAGCAGGGAAATGAAAGAGAAATTAGCCCAAAATGGCCAATAAATTACTAACTTCTGAGCTGGAACCTCCAGGGACAGATAGGCTGCTGAAAGCTCCCCTCTCTCACAGGTGAACAGAGAAACTTCCTTCTATCCAAGTAAGGTATGGGCAACTCAGAAACTTGTAACACAGCCCTAAATTCAGCACCAGCCTGAAAACTGAACTATACTAGCTTAGAAATGCGGGGAAACAAGGAATTTTTTTGTTTTTTTTGAGAAGATAAGGCAAAAACAGTAAAAAATACAGTTAAAACAAATGATCAGAAAAGGCTATCACACTTTAGTGTGTAGCCTACAACAGTTAAACAAATTATTTAAACAAAAAACGACTTTTTAAAAGTGCAGGCAGTCAAATAAGTACAATATGTGAAAAAAAAAACAAGCTTTTAAATCACAATAAATGCTGGAAAATCGGCATTTAGCTGGAAAACAGTTAAATACAGCAAGAAACTACAGAAAACTGATACTTAATCACTCCAAAGTCTGCCTTCTAAGCTGGAAGGCTTGTATCAGTTTAAGGTTTTCTACTGCTTCCCAGTAGGTTAGTTACAGGAAAGATGGGAAATGAGCACAGATGTGGTCTTTTAAACCAGAAAGTTGAAAGAGATGGACAAACTGTCCAGATGGTCAATAAACTACAATTTCTTGGCCAAGAACCACTCCTCTAGTGGTAGACAGGCTACCTAATGCTTACCACTCCCACTGATAAGCTAGAAGGCTTTCATCCAACACAGGCGTGCGGGGCTCAGAAGCTTACCAACAGTCCTGGATACAGCAACTCTGTATCTGGATTAGGCTAGTTACAGGGAAGGTGGGAAACAAGCGCAAGTGCTGCTTTTAAACCAGAAAGTTGAAAGAGATGGAAAAAAAAACTGCCCAAATGGCCAACAGCTACAATTTCTGGGCCAGGAACCACTCCTCTTGTGGTAGATAGGCTACCTAATGCTTACCACTCCCACTGATAAGCTAGAAGGTTTCCCTCCAACACAGAAAGGCTTGGGGGGCTCAGAAGCTTACAAAGAATCCTGGATACAGGAAATCTGTACCTGGACTAGACTAGTTGCAGGAAAGGTGGGGAACAAGTGCAAATGCAGGCTTTTAAGCCAGCAAGTTGAAAGAGATGGAAAACTACCCAAACGGCCAATTAACTACAATTTCTGGGCGAAAACTCACTCTTCCCATAGAAGATAGGTTACCTAGTGCTTACCACTCCCACTGATAAGCTAGAAGGCTTCCCTCCAACACAGAAAGGCTTGGGAGGCTCAGAAGCTTACTAACAATCCTGGATACAGCAACTCTGTAATCGGATTAGGCTAGTTATAGGAAAGGCGGGAAACAGGCGCAAGTGCAGCTTTCAAACCAGAAAGTTGAAAGGGATGGAAAAAAACTGAAACAGCCAATAGCTACAATTTCTGGGCCAGGGACCACTCCTCTTGTGGTACAGGCTACCTAATGCTTACCAGTCCCACTGATAAGCTAGAAGGCTTCCTTCCAACACGGAAAGGCTTGGGGGGCTCAGAAGCTTATAAAGAGTCCTGGATACAGCAAATCTGTACGTGGACTAAACTAGTAACAGGAAAGGCGGGAAACGAGCGCAAACACAGGCTTTTAAATCAGAAGGTTGAAAGAAATGGAAAAGCTTCCCAAACGGCCAATAAACTATAATTTCTGGGCCAGAAACCACTCCTCCTGTGGTAGATAAGTTACCTAGTGCTTACCACTCCCACTGATAAGCTAGAAGGCTTCCCTCCAACACAGAAAGGCTTGGGGGGCTCAGAAGCTTACAAGCAGTCCTGGATACAGCAAGTCTGTATCTGGACTAGACTAGTTACAGGAAAGGAAGGAAACAAGCTTAGACATTTTTTTTTCAGAAAAGCAGCTAAAACAGCAGTAAATACAATACAAATTGCAGTGCAGGCTAGCACACTTGAGCATGCAGCAATGTTACGGCAAATACAGTTTAAATGCAATTAAATTAACAAATGACTAAAAAACAAGTGCCAAAGGCAGTAAATTTAAAAGGCTACTAACAAGCAGTAATAAGTGCAGAGTAAGAGCGAACAGCACGCAGAACAGCGACTAAGACAGTTACAGTAAGAGCAGCTGAATAAAATATATATTTTATTTATTTATTTTTAATTTTTTCGGTTTTTTTTTTTTTTTTTTTTTTTTTTTTTTTGAGGGAGGGAACAGAGCAGGATTAAGAGGCTACAGGGGTTGTCCTTCCCAAATGCTTTCTTTGTACACAGTAGGGGTGCCTGAAATCAGAATATGATCTCACTGCACTCAGTTGAGTGAGCAAATGAGATGGGCCCAGAAGGAGTATCCAAATACAAATTTACTAGAGGGGCGGGCAATTTTCAAAGCAACCAACATTAACACCAAAAGAACAGGGAGTGTGGGTGGGGAACTAACTGTAGAGACGCAGCCACAACTTCAGTTGAGTTAATATTCAGTGAGAAACAAATAAATTAAATGCAGTACTATATGAAAAAAAGCAGATAAAAAAGAACTTAAATTCACTTATACGTCCAGCTGATTTCAGGTAGATCTTAGTTGGCCCAAGCTCAGATATTAAGCAGAAATAACCCAAAATGTACCACTTATATAAGGCAGGACAGAATATCAGTGATGAGGTGAAACTACCCCCCACTGCTATTAATGACTACACAGAAATTCTGACAAGTACTCTGCAGAGACACAGCCACAACTTCAGTTGAGTTAATATTCAGTGAGAAACACAAATAAATTAAATGCAATACTAGAGGAAAAAGAGCAGATAAAAGTGTACTTAAATTCACTTATACGTCCAGCTGATTTCAGGTAGATCTTAGCCGGCCAAAGCTCAGATATTAAGCCAAATAAACAGCCATGCAGGTCTCGAACCCAGGACCGTATACACCATAGTCACAGTAGTTCACCACCAGGCCATCACAGAAGTAGATATGCGTTTGCATTGCTTTTCCATTCCTTGGGACCTTGCATGCATTAACAATGAAATGTTAGGTCTTAGAAAAGAAAACACTGTTATAAATTGTGTGTGTGTGTGCGTGAGTGTGAATATGTACAAGTACCTTTTCCTTATTAATTGTTTACAATATCCGAATACTGTCTTCATTAACAGTGCTGATAAACAATTAGTATTCAAAGTTACTGCATGTCATATTCTGATTGTCCTGAGTAATGTAAACCAATATAGTCTTTTTTTGACCTGTCTTCTGTACTCAGGCTCGAGTGTTTGTAATCTTCTCTGAAATAACAAGTCAAATGAACTAACTAACTTTAACTGACTTCCCTAACTGTATCTGAAGTATATTTAATAATACCAAAACCCTGTGATGATTTACACGCCCTCTTAGCCTCTGTTCCCTTGATTTCTAGGCTTGGCCTTAATTTAACATTTTATTATGGAACATTCTGTAGCTGGCAAGATTGTATCTTTCTTTGAGAAAAAGAACATTCTGTCTGCACACTTTATGCTTATCTTTCCTTTCTAATAAACTGTTGATCTGCAAGGTTATCCTCTCTTTCTCCTTAACTGTCTCTTATGCATAAATGAAACACAATTTCTGTTTTACCCTTTAGCCTGCCTAATGTCTGTTCAGCTAACAGTTACCCCTGAGGTCCCTGACGAAAGTCTACAGGGACCTACTTCTGTAGTTACTTTACATTTGTATCGCTAACTACTGTATACAGCTTTATGCTACCTGACTCTTAATCTGAAAATATATATTTTTTAATTTCTTAAACCTGCAATTTTAATTTTGACCACTAGGTGGCACTTGAGCATTTATGGTCTGTTTGGATTGAAGTCTTTTAACTTCATGATTTAATTATAACTAGGCAATCATTTTCTTTATCTGGTGAATAAACTTGCAGTTTTAATTTTGACCATTGGGTATCCCTTGAATATTTATGGCCTGTTTGGGTTGAAATCTCTTAACTTTATGATTTGATTTTTATATTACCTAGATTTATAGTCTTTAGAGTCTTTTAAGTCTAAGTTCTGATGTATGAGTGATATATTTAAAACTTGTACATTATTCTGAAAATGAGTGTCCTTTAATTCCATAACTTTTAAAGCTCATTAACCTGTCTTTTGGAATCTTTATTTAAGTTAGACAGAGTACGAACTGTTAACCCTGCCTTTTTTATATCTCTGTATGCTGTAATGGTGAAGTTACACTGTTTTTTACCTTATGAACTGGTGCCTTAGTGTACTATGACGACTCTCTTTTATAGCAAATGAAACCTTTTCCTGTTGTTCATAGATTTACATCTTTAAACATTGTACTGTTTCTTTTTTGTATAGCCTATCAAGTATGATGGCTATTTTCTGAAGACTAATTGAAATTTGCACTAAAAAAGATAACTTTATAAGTGGTCTCGAAGCATACAGTGGATGTAAAAAGTGTACACACCCCTGTTAAAATGCCAGGTTTTTGTGATATAAAAAAATGAGACCACAATAAATCATTTCAAAACTTTTCCCACCTTTAGTGTGACCTATAACCTGGGCAGTTCAATTAAAAAAAAAAACAAATTTGTTAGGGGAAAAAAATATAAAAATTAACAAAAATTCAATACACTTGTTGCGTAAGTGTGCACACCCTTAAACTAATACTTTGTTGAAGTACCTTTTGATTTAATTACAACATTCAGTCTTCTTAGGTACACACCTGCCATCAATTAAAGAGACTGTGATTAACCCCAAATAAAGTTCAGCTGTCCTAGTAGGATTTTCCTGACATTTACTCAGTTGCCTGCTATAGTTCGCAGAGAGCTTGCAAAGCATCAAAGGGATCTCATTGTTGAAAGGTATCAGTTAGGAGAAGGGTACAAAAAGTTGCCACAGCATTGGATATACTGTGGAACACAGTGAAGACAGTCATCAAAAAGTGGGGAAAATATGGGACAACCATGACGTTGCAAAGAACTGGAAGTCCCTTTAAAATTGATGAAAAGACAAGACAAAAACTGGTCAGGTAGGATGCCAAGAGACCTACAGCAACACTGAAGGAGCTGCAGGAATTTCTGGCAAGTACATGTGACAACAATCCTCCGTGTTCTCCATATGTCTGGGCTATGGGGTAGGGTTGCAAGACGGAAGCCATTTCTTATACAGAAAAACATCCAGGCCTGGTTGAAATTTGCAAAACAGTACATCCAAGTCTCCCAAAAGCATGTGGGAAGATGTCATGGTCTGATGAGACTAAGGTTGAACTTTTTGGCTACAATTCCAAAACGTACGTTTGGTACAAAAACAACACTTCACATCACCAAAAGAACACCATCCCCACGGTCAAGCATGGTGGTGGCAGTATCATGCTTTGGGGTTGCTTTTGGCTTTAGTCAAGGTGGAGGGAATTATGAACAGTTCCAAATACCAGTCGCCTTTGGCCCAAAGCCTTCAGGCATCTGCTAGAAAGCTGAAGATGAAGAGAAATTTCATCTTTCAGCATGACAATGGCCCCACACATACATCCAAATCCAACAAAAGAATGGCTTCACCAGAAGAAAATTAAAGTTTTGGAATGGCCCAGTCAGAGCCCAGACCTAAATCCAATAGAAAATTTATGGGGTGACCTGAAGAGGGCTGTGCACAAGAGATGCCCTCACAATCTGACCAATTTGTAGCTCTTTTGCATGGAAGAGTGGGCAAATATTGCCAAGTCAAGATGTGCCATTGCTGAGAGACTCCTACCCAAGAAGACTGAATGTTGTAATTAAATCAAAAGGTACTTCAACAAAGTATTAGTTTAAGGGTGTGCACACTTATGCAACTAGCTTATTGAACGTTTTATATTTTTTCCCTTAACAGATTTGTTTTTCAGTTGAATTATACAGGTTATACGTTACAATAAAGGTGGGAAAAGTTTTGCAATGATTTATTGTAGTCTCATTTTTTATATCACACAAAACTGGCATTTTAACAGGGGTGTGTACACTTTCTATATCCACTATAATCACCATATTCTGTGTTAACTTGTGTCTATAAATTTTTATTTAAATTTGTTTTATAATGCTACCTTTTTAACTTTTATGAATATTTATGAGCTATAATAATTTACTAAAACTTTCTGTATTTCAAGTCTATACCTTTGCATTGTCTGTTAGTGCCATTTTAACTTTCTGACTAATGCACAATAATTATGTAAAGTGTCCTGTACTTTGTAAATTAATTAACAAATTAAGCCTGCCATGTTATACCTTGAGTATATTGAATAACTATTACTACCTGTTATTTAATAAGCTTGTAAAAAAATAATTCTGTCACTTTACCCTTAACTAATGACTAAATAATGTTTACTCTTCAAAGTCAAAGTAAACTTTGTTGTCATACAGATCAACACAGAGGAAAAAGTATGTGTTACTGCACGAAATTTCGATACTCAGGCTCGTACCATAAGAATTATAGTTTACAGAAGGAAGATTAATAATAATTTAAAATATTGAAAATAGAAATCAAAATAAGATACTAAAAATAAATGCAATAAAAAAGATAAAATTTTGAAAGTTTTTACAGCAGAAACAAAAACAATACAACAACAGGAACAGACTTGGTAGAGATATAAGGTTATATAACAAACAGTACTATAAAGAAAGAGGCACACTTTGTCTAATCTTGGCGTCTTGCACTAATGAGTGAATAATGTGAAGTAACTGAGTTTTATTTTTATATTTTGAGATTTGACTGAAAGGTATTGTACTGAACACATAACTGAGTATGAATGTCATATTCTGAATGTTGACCAAAATTTACATTAGCGTATACTCAACATTTAAAATAGCTGTGTATTTTCTGGAAACTAAACTAATACTGAAAGAATATCTTTTGCCAGTTTTGACTACACACAGATAAATGCATAATGAAACTGGTACGTTATACTCTGAAAACCAAACTATTATTGTCTGAACATGGACTGAAAGCTAGTACTGTTGCACATACATACTTGCTTTTAACTCATACATTTTAACTTTAAACAAACATTGAAGAAATAACTGAAACACATAGACAGTCAACTTTTGCACTATAGTGCTTGCCAAATTTTACTCTGCATTGTCCCAGTCACTGATGAGGTAAGGAAGGCCTGCTTTAATGTCAAAGTGTCCTTTTTATACTTAGGCCTTTAAACCTCTTCTTTTTATCTCTTGTGCAAGGCTGGATGACTAAAGTTATTGATTGTATCTAGTATCAGGTCTTTATAGATTCATAGATTTTAGGTGTGTACTAGGCTAATGGCCCTGGAGCCTTTACAAGCCTAGCCCATAGGATTACCTTGGCATCGTGCCACCTAATCTTAGTTCCTAGTGCCTCTGCCGAGTAGAGCCACTGAGGTGATCCCGGGGTGAATTTTCTAATATTTGCATCTTTAACAATTATAAACTGATACTATTGCTTATTGTCCTGATCTTATTTACATTTCCCTGCATGAAATAAACATTTGCAGCTTTAACAATTGTAAACTGATAGCATTGCTTACCCTTGTCTTTATTTACATTTACATATTTACATTTTCCTGCATGAAATAAACATTTACTGCTAATAAACTCTTAAGTCTGTAAGCAAACTGATAATCTCAAATAGTAATGTAACACTGTGCATTTCTGCACTTACGTAAAATGAATTTTAACTGTTGAACTGTTTACATTTTTTCTCATGACCCTTAAATTTTAGCATACTGTTCTGTCTGTGAGTGAAACTCCACCCACTGTCTTACCATAACCATTTCTTTAGCTGACCTCATTTCAGTAGTACTGAATACTGCAAGAATTTCATTACTGTATAGTACTGTTTTTTAATTCAGTTTGCTAGGCTGGCTGTAATCTGAGCTGATATGCTTGACAAGCTGCCATTTCCATACAAAACCTACATAATGTTACTCTTATTCATAGGATCTGAATTTTTAACTGTATTGTCACTTTTACAATATTGTATTGACTTTAAATTTTCCATTCTGTAAACTAGCAAAAATTATTTTGCCTCTGTCTATATTATGAAATTGTTTATGCATTGCAACACTTTAATACAAAACTCTTAAAACAATAACACAAAAATTTCATTTGACAAATCTGTAACTGTAAACCCTTTATTCTGCGAATTAATTTGACTGTTAGTTCTGATGTACCTTACAAAACATAGAGGTATACTGTTGCCCTTTTTTTCTAATTGGCCACACCCAATATGTCTTTCTGAGCACTTCAGCTGCGTCAGCTGAACTGGAATTTATTTTATCTGTAACCCATAAATCTGCACATTCCTGTCGTAACCACTTCTTTAAAATCTGTATATTTGCACAAATCTCTTTACTGAAGTCTAAAACAGTATATAACTCTAATGACATGTTTATACCTAGTACAGAACTGCTACGCTTTGAACTGTTAGCTGCTGTAATCTTTGACCTTTCAAATCCTGACAAAACTGCATTTGTGTCTATTAATAAAAGATCTATGTGTAACTGGTTAATTTGTTTGTAAACAATGAATAAATGTTGTGTTTTACCCTTAAGCAATGACACATCAATGCTCTGATCTTTACAGATAGCTATGGAATGCATTCTTTTACTTAGTACTGAAGTATTTTCTTCAGTTTTAGTGGAATTTACTTTATTAAAATCTGCACTCTGATTTCTCTTCTCTCCTTTCAGCGCAAACATTGCAGTTGATTCTGAAAATAAGAAACTAGATGAAGTAATGTGAATTTGAGACATTGCCTGCATGTTATGTACGTTGACTGTGTTGACATTTGTATGTTTAATACCGCAGCATAGTACTGTATTTTGAATTACATGTATTACATTCTGAACATTTGTATGTGAAACTATACTACAACTGAAATTATTATGTTGAATTGCATGTGCTGAAGCATTTATGTTTTTAAATTTGAGGCCGTACTGACAGAAGCTAACTCATTAGCTTGCTTCTGTGATTTAAACCTTTTGCGTGTAGACACATTTAACATTTTTAAACTAATAACCTTTAACTTTAAGAGAACATTTTTAAATTTAAACCAAATATTCACTGATGTTTTGAGTGCAGCAGTATTACTTGACATGTTTATTTGCAAGTGACTTTAACTGATTTAATTTAAACTTTTTTGAGCTGGTAACTAAAAGGTGCATATAAAGTATTGCATCTTTATGGTCCTGGAATAATGTGGGCCATCGGTTGTAGTTTATTAACTTTTTTCTTGCTTTTTAGCTGAGTGATGTTACACTGGAAACATGGAAGTTTGTGGAAATAGCTGTTAACTGGATAATGTATTATTTTCTGAAGGAACACTGCTTTGATTTAATACTGGTCTGCTGAAGTTTGAAGCTTTTCTGAAGTAAACACTAGTGCTGTGCACTTTAGATAACAGCTGTGTTTACTATATGTAGAGGTCGTATGCTGTGTCCATTTTTTTGCATGAAGGAATGTTCTCTTAGTGAAAAGTCTTTCTGCAGCTGTTTCTGTTAAAGTTTTCTGATAAGGCTGATTTACTTTGTAGAACACATGTAGTTGAAAGAAACACTGCTATTCTGTAGATTTGTATAGTGTGACCAAGTCTGGAAATGAACGATACCTTTACTGAAAGGGTGGTCTGGAGCACCCGTTGATTATCTTTACTGGGGCCTCTCAGCTGTAGCAATCAGTATTACTCCCTTTTTCCTTTGTCCCAGGTATTCTGCTCAATATCCATCCTGAAATCTCTTCTTTGGCAAATTCACATAATCATTTCTTTCCAAATGTGCCTACTCAGCATTATTTGTACTCTGCATTTCATAAAATTATTCAATATGCTTTTTTTGTCTATACCTAAGGCTATTTAAATTTCAAGATACTGTGGAGAGAGTAGCATTTTTCCCCACTTATTATTCATGACCATTTTTTTTAATGTGCATTTCAAACTTTTGTCTTACATGCACTGTTTGGCAGGCTGATCTTTTATACAGTTCCTTTTTTTCACCTCCAGTTGAACCTATAACAACATTTTCAAGACTTCTGCTGTAATTAAACCCTCAAACAGAAAACTAAATACATTTTCAGAACAAAGTATTCCATATTAACATTGAACAAACACAGAAAACTATGTAAACTTTCAACAAATGACATTTAACCTTCCAGACAGGAATGATTGCCCCAAATGACAGCTACACCCAAAGACATAACCTAATCCAAAATTAAGGTTATCCATGATCCTCCTACTTGTCCTCTTTTTGGGTAGACAGAATCATTTTATCAAAGGAGCATGGTTTCATGATTTGAAAGCTGTCCAGCAGGTTTTACTGATCATGCACCCTTGCTTACATTTCTTGTTAGGGTGTTCCAGTCTCCAGTAGAAGTGGCAGTTAAATTTATGTTTTGCAGTTCCAAATACTTAAAAAATAAATAAATACAGTAAAAATATGCAGCTCAGACTGATCGGGAGTGCTGTTGACATATTCATAGTACTTCTGCTGTAGTGACTTGTAAGAACAGTCACTGTGAACTTAAGAAAATATATGCTGCACTGAAAACTGGATTTGAAAGGGTTACACACTACAACTGTCTCTGATTTTTCGATTGTTC
This sequence comes from Protopterus annectens, assembly GCF_019279795.1. Classification (NCBI taxonomy): domain Eukaryota; kingdom Metazoa; phylum Chordata; order Ceratodontiformes; family Protopteridae; genus Protopterus; species Protopterus annectens. The sequence continues at coordinate 331,502,470 of NC_056745.1, read as the reverse complement.
AGAGTAGCTGCTGGGTTGCAAGAATTATATATCTCTCCCTAGACAGCAGGCCTGTTCGGTTGCCATTGTAAGAATTGATGAATGTACTGTACCATAATTAGCTGGAAACACTGTAATTAGACTGAGAACGAAAGTCTTTATCTGCTAATTACCCAAACTCATGCTGAACAGGCGCCAGACTCCCCTTTATGGGCGAAGTCTTGTATACATTTCAGAATGAATTCTCCAAACACTGTAGTTCATTTAATAAGGCTTTATTAGATGTTTACAATATCTGAATACTGTCTTCATTAACAGTGCTGATAAACAATTAGTATTCAAAGTTACTGCACATCATATTCTGATTGTCTTGAACAATGTAAACTAATATAGTCTTTATTTGACCTGTCTTCTGTACTCCGGCTCAAGTGTCTGTACTCTTCTCTGAAATAACAGGTCGAACAAACTAACTAACCTTAACTGATTTCTCTGCGTTTGAAGTATATTTAGTAATACCAAAACCCTGTGATGCTTTACACGCCCTCTTAGCCTTGGTTCCCTTGGTTTCCAACCTTTGCCTTAATTTAACATTTTATGAAGGAACATTCTGTAGCTGGCAAGATTGTGTTGTTCCCTTGAGAAAAGAACATTCTGTCTGTGCATTTTATGCTTATCTTTCCTTTCTAATAAACTATTGACCAGAAAGTTTATCCTCTTTTTCTGCTTAACTGTCTTTTATGCATAAATGAAACACTGTTTTTATTTTACCCTTTAGCATGTCTAATGTCCAATAACTACTTTGAAATGGAAGTTCCTAATCTAACAAAAACAATACAAGGAATCTGTTGGCTACGAGTGTCTTCAAAAACAAAACTTAAAAAAAATGAAAAAAAATCCTCTCCACTTTAGATAAAATAAAATAATTTATTGAGAAGCAAAGCTTTCAAGGAAACAGTCTCTTCCTTGGTGATCTTCCTCAGTGGTACAATACATTCATTAAGTAACACATAGTTTAAATAGAAATCACATGGTCACATTGCACAAATCAGAACACAGCAAAAAAACATTAACCAGTAGTTAAATTTAAATATAAATTTAAAGACTTCATTTGTAAAATAGGTGTGATACTAACTGTATTTTTTGAACTTACATGTTTATATGCTTGAAAATAATTAATCTATTTATTTCCACCACATGCTGCTTTTTAAAGATATATCGCCCCTTCTAATATCCGATGGAAGGATGATATTAACCCTAAATGTAAATTTATGATCAGTGTCATTATCAGTTACATGTTTAGCCAAATCATTTGTATTAATCTGTGTACATTAACTAGAAATATGTTCAGATATATGCTCTTTTAACATATTTGTTTTGTCTACATAAAAGTAACTACATATTTGTTGCTAAATATGCCATTAAAAGAAAAAATCTCAATGTAACTGGATGTACAAAGTTGATGTTCTAGAAATACAGAATTGACAGTTAAGATAGAGCACAAGAGACTTGGTTACAATTACAAATGAATAATGAATACACATTCATTCCAATGAATGAATAACCGTTTTCTTTATAACAGAGTTTTTGTTTGAGTCATTTCTTCTGTATAAATTTCAGGTTACTTCCAACAGTATTCTAAATATCAGGAGCAGAAGTAAGAATGGACCAGTTACTTCGTGTAATGTTCTTCATTAAACTAGAATGTATGTTAAATTTTGTTATAGCCAACAGGTTGCACCCCATTCTCACTTGTGGCCAATGAAGCCTTGCCGCATAAAAGATAAAAGTTTAGTATTGTCCTTGGGTACATTTATAACTTAATTTATTAATTTCAAAATTTTTTCCATAATTGAAGATACTTGCATGCTTGTACATCTTTGTTAAAAAAATGGCTCCTAACTCACAATTTTCAATATAAATACATAAATCTAAATCATTTTTAAAACTCATAGAAACTGTAGTTTTAAACCTTTAAAAAATCTGTCGTAGTATGTAAAAATGAAATAAAATCATTTAAATTAGCCTAATTTTCACCCCATATTAAAAAAATATTGTCCACAAGACGCTTATAAAAATAATGTCATAATACAATGCACTTTCATTAAAAAAAAATATACTGATTTTCCCAACTCAACAGTGAAATGTTTACATATGTATTAACAGCTGGAGTTCTAATTGATACCCTTGTCACTCGATGGTAAAAGTCCTTTTCAAATGAAAAAAATATTATTGGTAAGGACTAAGTATAATAAAATACAAAACAGTTTCAACATCTCTGTTTGACTTATTAGTAAACTGGCATAAATGCAGAGCTTGTATCCTTACCTTATTATGAATCGCAGTGAAAATCCATTATCACGGCAAAAACTCAGTCTTGGATATGTTACTGTGGGTTCCCTTCAGATCGTCGAATGGCCGTAAATTCGAACCGCATATGGCCGAGATGAAAACATAGTTTCTTTACAACATTGAACTGTTTGCATGGAGATCACTGTAGTGAAAAATTCTCATTCACTTCAATGTAAGTGCAGACTCGGAGTTGGTACATTTAAATAGCAGGGGGTGTGGGGGGGTGCAGTGGGGCGTAGCCCCCCTGCTGCAGCAAAAAAACAATATATATATTTCGGGTTCGATGTGAAGAAACAATGTTTTCATCTCAGCCATATATATGCATGTCGACATTACAGCCATTCGACTATCTGAAGCAGACTCATTACTATACCAGCGCGATAATCTCTGACATAATAATGGCTATAAAACTGCTTCAGGATACTTAGAAATAGGTTCCATAACCCAGCCTGAGCTGGATACTATAGGATGCATGGGAGCTGTGTAAGATCTTTGTGTCTTAGGTAAACCATAAATGGTGTAACAGGCTTAGAAACATACATATGTATATATCTAATGTTTTTTAGCATCACCTAGTTTCAAATCATATAAGCAACTTTGCTCTTTTTGTAGTATTTGATCAACAAAAAAAAATGTGTATCCCCTTACTGGAATATAGAATGTTTGCTGTGTGTGACTTGATTGTCAAACATATGTAGTATCAAATGCACAAGCTTTTAAGGTAAGTGTGTGTGGATATTGGGGTGATTGAGAGTTTGTGAGAGTGCTTGTGGGTTACAGTTAGATAAGGGAGTAGTGCATGAGAGCTGGATGTGTGTGTGAATTTTAAGGTTAGGATAGGAGTTAAATTAGGCGATAGTTGTGTGTTTTGTGTGTGTGTGTGTGTGTGTGTGTTCTTTGTGATGTCATATGTAGTGGTGATGTTACAGGAAGGGCTTTTCTAAGGTCAAGTGTAGGGCCACAATTAGGGGCAGGTTATGTTTAGCAGGTGTCAGTGAAATGGAGCAGGGGTGCCTTGCTGTACCTCACGGATGCCTGCTAACTGTAACCTGTCCCTAACTTCAGCCCTACACCTGACCTTACAAAAAACATTCCTGAACACTACCACTTTTCTGACAAATTATAGCCAGAGGTAGTGATAGGATTAGCTGATTGGTAGAAGACACTTTGCACCTCTTTTGATTTATGTTTCTATGTTTTTAATGTTTGAAGTACCATGATCAATGCAGTTCGATCCTGCAGTGCTTTGATCATTTAAATATATTTCATGCAGCCATATATTTATACATGTTAGAACCTTTTGGTCTGAGCACGGTTTTGTTGAAGCTTCTTTAATTATTGTGACTGAGTACACCATCCATCAAAACTGCCCTGTATTATTGAGGTCATTTACCAGTGATAGTAAGGAAGTTTCTCCTTTTCCCAGTGTTATGTGATCTTGAAGTTAGAGTATTAAGAGATGCGGAACTTTAGGAGGCACAGACCCCTACAAGAGGATTAGCAGTCTTGCCATTTGCAAAAAGCTCTTTTTCACTTTGGTGGCTTTACTTTTTCTTATAGTAAGTGAGCAGTATTGGGTAAAATACTGGGGTGTGGGGTTGCAGGAGTGCTTTCTCCCTTACAAAAATGCTGGTCTATATTATTTTTTGATGAAACAAATCATGTTATAGCCATCAATTTATTGTGTTCCCGTGGATGATTTGTTTCATTGATGTGCTAATATTGACCTATACATTCACATGCATAAATTTTATCAAATGGTAGTTTTCTTGACCAAGTAAACTGTTTTGTTTTTTTCCCTGAATGCTTGTTTTCTGGTGGGTTGGTGTTAAGGGTGGGAGTGTGTGTGTGTGTCTGTGTGTGATTGCTTTCAGATTAGGGTTAAAGTAATGGCAAGGTAAGAAGATAGTTTCCTTTGTGTGGGTGTGTTCTTGTAAGTGTAGTTTGTCTGAGTGTCTTGTATAGTGTACTTTTAAGAAAATAATTATTTTGAAAGGTAAAGTGCAGCATTATGGTTGGAGCATGGATGTGGTTAGGGGTTAGTACACGTGAGGAAGGTGGTGCAGGGGGAGAAGTCTCTCACACTTCCTAAAGTTATATTTACCAATTTTGGGACTGCCTTGGAGAAAAGGGAATATTCCAAGAAACCAAAATAATTTTGACTTAGTGTGCAAATGTCTATATTTTCTCTCATTCAGCCTTTCTATTCAGGATTTGCAGTAGCATTAAAGAGGCTTGGAATTTCAAATGGTTAACTGCTAGATACTTTTTGCATAGGCAACAGATTACTTTTCCCATACCCTTCATAAGAATTGCATTATGTCTGCCATGTGCATCCTTAAATTTGAGTTTCTTGTTCTTCATCCTCTTCTGGAAGTTTATCTGAATTTTTTTTACAACCCCGCGTAAGTATCTTCCATCTCCCCTGAGCCTCTCACTTCATGTTTCCAAACCATGGTCTCTGTTATTGTTTATCTTTTTAATATAGCCATACTTGGCCTGTTATTTGAGATTGTTACATTTCTGTCAATATTTGCTTACATTAGTATTTGGAAAGTTATTTAAATTTGAAGATAAGTTGACTGGATGTTTATTTCCAAAGTGTTTGAACAGCAAAGTGAGGAATATAATGTATGGTAGAGTAGTAGTTAGTATGATTGTCTGTCTTAAGTATGTTACATAAGTTTGTACTGCTCACTGTGCCTTTACATTTTCTTATCATAGGGATTCATGAGAAGCTGCTTCTAAAGCCAAAGCACTGCCACCAGAGTGGTACCCTGGAGACAGTCAAAATTCCAAGGAGTGATCGTGAGTACTTTAGCTGATTTTCTGGCTTTTACTTCCCTTTGAATGCAGAATGTCCATTAAATGTGGCATTTAAAGTTTGTACTGTTTTACTTTTTTTCCGCTTTCCCCCATGCTGGCACTATAGGCTTACTGTATGCCTCTGTCACCTTCTGCATGTCCTTTGGCATTGTTACAGTGCAAATTGCTTCATTGGCTACCATCCAAGCGAGACTAGACTTGCTGTTTTTAGGGCACCATAAGAGCAGTGGTTGCCATTGTGGTTGAATAGATATTAGAGTGAAACCTGGCAGGAGATGCATCCTGCTGTCCTGAGTTTCATTCCCGCAGTCTTTGACGTGGCATTTTGACTTGTAATCAAGCTGGTAGTATGGATCACTTTTAATGAGGAATCATTTTGAGCCTAACTGATCTCAAGACATTTAACAAGGACTGAGATAAAAAAGGACAAAGAGTGCTAGCAAATAATAGTGGAGGCTGGAAAATCTGTTTCATAGCATGATTTTTTTTTCCACTTTAATTCTACTTAACAAGTATGACCTGTTAAACTAATCACCTCTCATTTCACTAGACAGGAAAAAAATGACGGATTTATTCTTGGTATAAGAAGTTTTAAAGCCCCCTCGAATGCAGATGACATGGACTCCTATGCAGAAGTGTACACCAATGTCCTGTATAACCTTTAAGCAGTTGTATAGCATCAGCTGTACCTGACTGGATTAAAATCAGGTCTTGCCAAAAAAACAAGTCACACTGGTGGACCCCTAGTATAAACAGGCTATCCAACAAGAGAAAGAAACTAATGTCCAAGAAAAAGAGGGAACTGGCTCAGCAAAGGAAGAAATCCCTGTCTAGCTTAGACAAAAAAATAGAGATCTTGTCAAGTCTTCCACAACCATACTCAACCTGAGGTAATAGCCTACTTGCTAGCTGACAGATTTGGACAAAACTTCACCCCCCTCCCCCATCCCCTCCAGTCATCTCCCAAAGTATACCTGCCACCATTCCTCAGCCTATTATCTCAAGAGAGTAGGTCATCTGAGTGCTCTCGAAGGCCAAAAGCATGGCATCAGTGGGTCCACACAACATCCCAGGTTGCCTTTTAAACAACTTAAAACATGACCTAGCAGATCCATTTGGATCTCTGTTTAACCACAGCCTGAGAGCTGGCTGTGTTTTGGAGGAATGAAGGACAGCAACAGTAATCCCTCTGCACAAAGGGGGACCGTCAACTGAACCTGGGAATTATAGGCCCATAAGCTTTACTAGCCTCCCCTGCAAGGCCATGGAAAGAATCATTATGGACCTTATTAACAAGGACGTGGATAATCTCCAAACTCTGGATTCAACCCAGTTCGGATTCATTAAAGGTAGATCATGCCTGTTAAACATGGTTGTCAACATTGAGAAAGTCACCAAGGCCCTGGACGAGGGAAAGACAGTGCATACTGCCCATCTTGACCTAGCCAAGGCATTTGACACAATCCTGCACTTGGGTATTGTAGAGAAACTCTCCCAATTGGGAATTGACACCTACATTACCAGATGGGTAGCCAACTGGCTCATCGACAGAACACATACTGTCAAAGTGGGTGACTTCACCTCTAGCAAACAAAAAGACACCAGTGGCATACTACAGGGTTCTGTGCTAGATCCCTTGCTCTTTGGAATTTATTTCTAAGAAGTCCAAGCAGACGCGGACAGCCTGTGGCTGACGACGTTCACTGATGATTGGAAATTGGGAGCAATCATTGGGTCAACCAATGATGTTAATATAATGCAGACAGGGTTAACACAGAGAAATAATTGGCGCCAAAGCCATGGAATAAAGCTAAATGCAAAAAATTCATTGTTATTCCTTTTGGGAAAATTTGACATATCTGCTGTTTACATTATAGACAGCACTCCTCCTATGTGTAGACCTAATGGTGCGTGATCTTGGTACTCCGGTTGATAGTAGTCTGAACTTTGACCACCATGTATCCACAGTAGTAAGGAAATCCTTCTATGCTGCACATCTTTACATCGCATCTAGATCTAAGGATGTTATAATTCTATTATACTCGGCTCTCATCAGAGCTGTAATGGAGTACAATGCTCCCTTTTTATGTACCTTGCCAGACACCTGCAGCAATTGGAGATACTGCAGAGGTATCTCACCAAGAAATTACAGGGCAAATAAACCAAGTCTTGCATGGAAAGACCAAAAGCCCAGTCACTGTATTCTGTCTCCTGCAAGTTGCTAAGGTACGATTCATGCCTGGCTTACAAGGTAGTCTCTGACCTGGCCATGATAGAAATGCTACACATTCGTAAATAAAACTGCAGGGGGGTCTTGACTGTAATTGTATGCTTTTGTAGTTATTTTGCTGCACAAATGGGAAAGAAGTTGGGATGCAGACCTTTATCAGTAAATTTGCTGTTGCTGTGATATGGAACCAGCAGGCCTTTTGCAACAAAAGGCAGTGGTGTTCACTGTGATCCGATTGGGTACAAAGTGGGTAGTTGTATTAGCAGCAGTTTAGACCAGATGAATACCAAAATGGAGGGCATACTCCAGTCTAGGTGTTTAAGAGACTGATGCCAGTAGCTTTCCTGGCTTCAAAGGAAATAAAGTTGGAGAGCTTTGTTACTCATCCTCCATTGTTTACCATAAATTCAAATTGCTATTTAAAAAAGTAGGAGTCTGAGTGTATTCCCTCTAGATGGTTTTTGTGTTGGACTCTGGAGACAGAAGTACTCGGAGAGTCAGTTATTTAGATAACAAAAAACTCCAAGATGGTACATTTATGTGCCATAGGTCATATTAGCATTTTTCTTGAAGTCGTTTGAATTTGTGTACATATAATGAATTCCAGAGCTAGAGGAATTCGTTTTGGATGGTAAGTATGGGGAGATTGAGGGTTAAGCTTTCTCGCAACAAGGAGATTAAGAAATCCTTTTCCATATTCTTCATTAGACCCCATACTCCATTACTGCATCACTTTGGTCTTCATGTTTTTTTTCTTCTCTGCAGTATGACTGAATTAAACACACTGAAAGGGTAACAGACCCAGAAATTACCTCTGTGGTATTCTGTTACTTACTTCATTTGTCTTAGTGTTGTCCCTGTCACTGTAAACTGCTGCATACTACCTTTCAGCCATGATGCAGTCCAGTTCCTGGGTCTCTAAGCTACCCCTAACCCTTGTGGTGCTGTGGCAAGACAGAGTCCGACGTTGCTGAAGTATTGATAACCCTTTGCCAGAGTTCTCCTGGAACCCTGTCAGAAAACTGAATCAGATATAACAGACATCAGTATGGCTCTGAAAAATGTTTCTCCTAGACTTTCTTTGATATTGTTTTAGGCTAATAGGCACATGTTCTGTATATTGCATAATGTATGGTATAATAACTAATCTATGTATGTTAAAAAAAAAAATTGCTACATTCAAGATCGAGAACAAGCTGGGTAATGCACATTACCATCGCATAAGGTATCTTTAGTAGTTTTCCATGAAGTCCTTACCATTGGTTGGCTTTTTAAGTAGAATTGCATGGTACTTGGAAAAGCATTTAATTCATTTTAGGAAATTTCATGGTAGTGGACACATTTGAGGCCTAGCTAAGTGTTAACACAGTAAAAAAATGGAGCTTGCTGAGAAGAGACCATAGGTAGCTCCCCAGTGATCAGGCTGTTTCTTGTTCTCCTGTCTGAGGGTTCTGCTATGCTTTTGAATACTGTTTCACAGCCTTTGGTACCAAGTCATCCCTTGATGTGTCATGTAACTGACAGCCTTTTTGCCAGTCACCGTAGTCTGCAGTTGAAATTTGTTCTACTTTCAGAATTTGTGCCAACTTAATATTAATAATGTTGTACCAACATTTTGTAAACACGCTTAAGATGTCGGCACACATGCATTAATAGGAAAATAGGCCATGTTAGTATTTTTTTTTCAGTTACACAACTGTACGTTACATGCTCTCTTTCTTTATAACCACTCTTTCAGTACAACATTAAACAAATCATTCAGTTTCCGCCTCCCCTTGAACCTCCTGAACATTATTCTGCATGTATTGTTCCCACAAAGTCTATTCATTACTGTGTAATTTGCTCATTGCCTTTTTCTGAAGATCCCAGTACCAGTTCTTTTATCTTTTTTTTTTTTTTTTTTTTAATTCATTTTTTGGCAATCGATAAAATTAAACGTAGTAAGGTCTTACTTCTAGCTAATTCAGATGCTGTGTCCCAGCTCAAAAGAGTCATTCACTTTGTTACGGCCATTTGCTCCCCCAATATTTCTGACGGATAACTCTGTAGGGAAATTTTTAAATCTGCCAACTCATTACATTTACAAAAATGTTCCCAGTTACCTACATCTGCTGTCTACCTGAGGAAAACTTCATTGAAATTTGCTAGGGGTACAAAATACCTATGCATATACTTCCAAGCAAAAAATCTAAACCTTCTGGATTTTGTTGCATACTTGGGAGACATACGTATGTCCTCCCATTGTTCCCATGTGAGTTGCTGTTCCACTCTCTTTTCCCAATCTTTTCTAACCTCCTCTGATTTCTTATAATTATCTTGCAATATTTCATATGCCGTACTAATTATCCTGTTTTTAACAGCAGCTTCTGTTCTAGATTCAACTAAAAATTCTAGCAGTGCAGGTCTTTCATTTAGGACTACTCTTTGCCTTTATCAATCCTCTGATCTGAAGTCCAAACATTTTCTTGGCTTCATCACACTCTTTTTAACTTTTCCTTCTCTGGATATTTTTTTCCAGTATCTTGTTTTTTTTGCCAGTTTTCTGCAGTAAATTCCAGCCCCCCTCTTGCCTATTTCCCATATCCCTATTTTCAGTTATCTCTACTGGCAAAATCTCCTTTCTCCATTCATGTGTTAGCTTAGTTCTTGGAATGGTTTCTGCAACTTTCTGAATATAATATAGTAGGAATACTTCCTGCAACTTTCTGAATATGATATTCTGTATGGTGGTTATTCTTGTTAAGGATCTGCATCCAGTTTTACCAACACTTTATTTCTTTTGCCTTTGTGGTGTTTGTTCTTTCAGTGGCTGAAAGGTGTCATGGGATCAGTTCATTTACCCCACTTATTTGATAAGTAATAGGTAGCAGTTAGTACGTTGCTGCTTCGCAAAGGTAACATATAAAAGGTAAAAAAAAAAAATGGTAAAATGAAATCTAAAAGAAATTCTTTGAAAAAATAGCTACTGCAGAAACACTGACCATGCAAACAAACTGTTAATCGTAACATAATGTGCTGCAAAGCATCATGGGAAGTTTGTGCAGATCAGAATGTTTCATTGGGCTCATGCTTCCTGGCATATCTGCTTTTCCTCCCAGAGGATGCATTCCTAATGTGATTTCCTGCCGATGTCTGCTGTTCTCCTTGTTGTCCCTTTAGGTGAAGTATGGAAGCTGCTGTTAGTGATGCAGTTAACCTCTTTCCCTCATCTGTGCTTTTTACCTGCACTGAATGCTTCCTATCTCTGGTTTGGTTTAGCTTTAGCTTCCATTCTCCGACCTTATGATTAGACTTAATATGTGATTGGTTTCTTTTGTGGTTGAGTCTATTTGTTTATTTGTAGTCCTATGGTTTGCCTCCTTAGTAAAAAAAAAAAAAAGAAATAGTTGCTTTTATAATCTTAGCAGTGAGCATAATGCACCATTTAAAGACCTTTGGTTATTGATAATATTTTTGGTATCTTTATACAGTCCTTAATAGGGTACAGAGTTTTCTACCACAGATAGCACATGCAAATGAGGAGCTAAAACGACAACTGGAGACCACCCCTGCTGTGCAGTTTGACATTGAAAACTTGGGAGATAACACAGAAAGATTTGTAGAGATGGTAAGTATCTATTTTTCTTGAGGAATAGTTTACCAGCTTTGGTATGAATGTGGTTAATATTCATAAAGTTGTAATGGAACAAATGTTCATTTCTGAGTTGTTGGGGTCCCTTCATGTACGTTCCAGTAAAACCATTTTTGTCATGTTGTCCATATTCACCCATGTCTACAGGTTAGTCGGTGTCTGCTGCATTTAGTCTTGTGAAGTTTTCTCTACATCATTTTAAATGTTTAATGTAAGAACATTTGTTCTAGAATTAGAGTTGATTCTAAAGTCCATCCACTCTCAATGACTATCATCACTTTTGTTGTGAATTTTAATTTAAAAAGGAGTCACTAGAGCTTTGGCATCATGACAGACTCCATATGTGACCATAACTTCATGTCCACTATATGAAACTGCAAAACAAAAAAAAGTCAATAAAATATGCCCCTAACTCCATAAGAAACAAAAGTTCTACATGAACACCTTCATCTCTCTGTTAAAAATGCCATCAGAACACCTATCAAAACTGCAGTTATGAAGTTAGAGGATGAAGGATATTGGCTGTTAACAAGCTGCTTCCTGTAGTCCTGTGTTTGATTTTCCTTAGCTTAATTTGCCTGACGTGTTACTGAACAGGTCACGTAACAAGATAATTAGAAAGTGTTCCTGGGTCATTCCTGAGAAGGGATTCTTGTGTCCAGTGGGTTTATCAATTTAGGACATAAGTAGGTAAAATACAATAATAAAGAGCCTAACCAGATGCCACAGTCCAGTACTTCAGTTGCACATTCATAAATGTCCTAAACTCTCTAGCATCATTAAGGTAAAAACCATTACTGTACCAACGAACTAGAGTTAAATTCTAATGCAGCAAAGAGTAAAGCCATAGGAAAAAAAATTCCCTCCATTTAAAAACTGCCACACGAACTAGCCAAAAGAGAGAAAACAGTAAGACTGTAAACCAAGCATAATTCTGTCAGGAGCTACCTGACAGTAAAAAATTAATCCAAATCCTTCTGTTAAGCTGTCACTGCTATATTTGGCATAGACCAAAAAATGTCCTGCCCCTTACTGCAAACCCAAATGGCCACAAACAATAGAGATCTTCCTAACAATTCAGACTTACTTTCAGTGTCTGTACTACACCATTTGACCTCACTAAGGAACTCCCTCTTAAACTCGGAAAAATACTCCCACTGTAGGCAGCCTCATGCCTCGATACCTTAATTTAGCAACTATTGGTGTAGAATACATTGTATCAGTTCAAATTAACTAGGTATGCAAAATTCTGTAACTTCCACTGAAGTCTGGAAGATCTTGTACTTTATATCCCTACCACAGAGATCACCCTCAGTTGAGTTACGCAGTTGTAGGCCCATCACATTTTTCTCCCCACTCTTTGGTACTAGAATATAGAGGGATCCTTGCATATCTACACCAGAATAGCCTGCAGCATGATTTTCACAGGGTTCACAGTACTAAAGCAAAATGTGCTCAAAGCAAACTTGAGAATGGTGAAGCTTTAGCTGCCATTTTTCTAGCCCTTTTCAAGGCATTCAGTACAGTTTGCCACACTGTATCAGCTTTCACACTGTGCTCCTGGATTTGGCATAAGCAAATACTACATTGATTTAGCTGGGGTGGGATGTTCATCGTGTTTCACTGTTGCAGTTATTACTCTTGGGTTATCCTGCTGGCAGGCTACCCGCAGTCGGCCCGAGTTCCAAAGTCTAGGTCTGGCATCGGTTGCTGTCACCTCCTCCCTGACGTCAGTGCGCCAGGGGTATAAAAGATGCAGATGACACCATTTTCTTCAGTTTTTCTTGCCGTGCGGTGCCCGAAGCAAAAGCAGTTCGCAAGTGCCGGTCGGCCGACTCCTGAGATTTTCAAAGCTGAATTTCAGAACCGAAGTCTTCATTAAAGCTAAGTACCCTGTTGGGGAAACTTTTTTCTTGCCCCAGACCGATGTCAGAAAAACAATTGTATTTCTTGTGGGAAGCAAATACCTCATAAGGATTTTCACTCTTACTGTATTCCTTGCCTAGGCCCTGATCACAATGTTGCTAGCTGTCGGTTTTGTGCTAGAATCAACCAGAACTCTATCAAGTGTTGGTTCGATTTTGCTTTTCATTACTTTGGCCGAAGATTTAATTATATAATGCCGGCGGAACAGCTGACAACCGGAGTTTACAAAAAACGCAAGGACAAGGATAGGCATCCGAGGTCCAAAACCGACGACGAAGCCTCTTCTAGGCCAGTCGCCGGTTCTCAGTGAGGCGCTTTCGCAGCCCCTGGCACCCGCTACCTCAGAGCCACAGGCCGCTACCGACTCCCACGTGGAGCCGACTGGGCCTCTGGATACTCAAGGTATTGGACACTCGGAAATCAATCCCTTAGATGGGTCCAGAGCCGCTGAGCAGGCATCGGCTTCTGAGGGTGTCTTCAGACCTACACAACTATATATTAAGCCATCCTCAGCTTCAAAGGCAAAGACTAAAGCAGCTCTAAAGACAAAAAGACAAGTACAGCATTCTCCTATTCAGACTTCCATGACTAAAAAACAGATGCTCAAAATGGCCGAAGACCTAATTACTTTGATCAGGGGCTCCCATCCCCCTCCTGATAAGAGGCCTAGGCAAGAGACAGAGTATGATTCTTCTGATCAGGTATCTATTTCCTCTGATTCCTCTTCTGAACAGGATTTCTCCATGCTTCCCTATGAGGATTCTGATGCTGAAGAATCCATTCCTTCAGCCTCCCCTCCTGAGGACTATTCCTGTGGGGAAACGCTGCATACTATGAGGGAGCATTTCCACTGGGAGAGCCAAGATTATTCTGAGTCCAAGAAAAGGCTCAGACTTCCTGGCTTTTCCTCAGCATAGACCCCTTGCCATTCTTCCTGTTTTAGACATTGTAGATGATGTATTTTCAGAGTCCGGACTATCCCCTGACTCTTTACCCCCTGCACCTGCTAAGCCAGACAGATACTACAGTGTCCCGGATTCTCATAAATTCCTATATAAAAACCCCACTGCTGACCCAGAAACTATATCTCAGGGTCCCAAGGGGGTTAAGGTTTCCACTGCAAAAAACCCTGTCCCCTCTGATAGGGATTCTAGGGCTCTAGACAGATGGGGGAAAAGTATACACTTCTGCCACCCTGGCTGTAAGGGCTTTAAATTGTCAATTTCATATGCTTAAATATCAGCAATATTTAATGTCACTACTTAAACAGAAAATGTTGACAAATACTGAATGTTCAGAGAACAAGGAATTGCAGGATTTATTGCGTGCAACTGAACAAGTGGGAAAGCATACTTTGCAATGTGGTTATGATTCACTGGAGGCCTCTTGCAGGGCCACTGTTACATGTTCTGTTAGAAGGCATGCTTGGTTAAAGGAACAAAATCTGCCTGGTCATGTTAAAGCAAAATTATTAGATGCACCATTACAGCACGATACTTTGTTTGGTACTAAAACAGAAGAGGTGGTGAAAAAATGGACGATAAAGCAAAATCCATGCAGACAGTCAAGGATTTCTTACAGGTATAGCCACCCAGGTTTAGCAGGAACTGGCCTTCTAAAAATTGGTCCTTTCCAGTCTCAGACAGACCACAAAGAGGCAGATACAGGTGTCCCAGAGGCAGATCTCAGCCCCAAGGCTCATACAGGCCTAAACAATGGGGTGCTCCTACCTCCAAAAGCGGACAAGACAAATCACAGCCTTACAGGAAACGGTCCCAATGACTTTTCCTCTACCAGTTCCAAGCAGTTTCCTTTTGACAGCCCTCTTAGGGGGAAAACTAGCACTTTTTTCATCAAATTGGCAAATGGTTACCCAAGACAAATGGGTTCTGGACATAGTGTCCCAAGGCTACAGGTTCCATTTTCACACTCTACCAAGGTCAAAGGGTATGCCAGACCTGCCACACAATCAATGGGCAGAGGCATAAAAACAAATTACAGCCCTCATGGACATGAGGACCATTCAGCAAGTACCACAACAAGAGCAGGGGCAAGGATTTTACTCCAGACTTTTTCTAGTACCCAGGAAGAACAAAACCTGGAGACCAATTCTGGACCTATATGCTAAATATGTTTCTGGAAGTTCCAAAATTCAAGATGTTGACTCTTCAGCAGCTACTGCCCATGCTGGGCAAGCGGGCTTGGCTAGTAACTTTGGACCTAAAAGAGGCATACCTGCATGTCCCAATCAGACAGTCTTGCAGAAGATACCTCAGGTTCATAGCTGGCTCAATGCATTACCAATTCTCTGCACTGCCCTTTGGCTTATCTACTGTGCCCAGGGTTTTTACAAAATGCCTGGCACCAGTAATTGCATTTTGCAGACAAAGAGAAATTCAAATGTATCCCTACTTGGACAATTGCCTAATTCAAGCAGAGAACAAAGACACTCTTCTAAAGCATCTGGCATTTGTAAAAAGATTACTAATTGGTCTAGGGTACACAGTAAATGAAAAGAAATCAAAACTAGTACCCTCTCGAGAGATAATATTCCTGGGTGCAAGCTTAAATACAACTGCCCAGATGGCTTATCTCACGCCAGACAAACAAAAATAACTGACTACTTACTTCAAGAAATTGGCAACAAAAACCCACTTATCTGCAAGGAAAATCCTGCAGGCTTTGGTTCTACTAATTCCATATGCCAGACTGCATATGAGGAAACTACAATGGTATCTGAAAAGTGTTTGGACTCAGCATTGCCACAGCCTGGAGACAGTAATTGCACTCATTCCCTGCCTACAACAGGAGTTTCGATGGTGGGCAGAAGCCTGTCACCACAACAAGGGTCTGCCATTCAGTTTACCCACAGCCAGACAAACACTGACCATGGATGCATCAGATTATGCCTGGGGGGCCCATATGGCAGGAAAATGTATTCAGGGCACATGGCCTGCAAACCAGATGCATCTTCACATCAATCAAAAAGAGATGCTAGCTGTTCAAAATGCCCTGACAGCTTTCAAGGACATGCTTCATCCAGGACAATTACTGATAAAGACAGACAACACTATGGTCATGTGGTACATAAACAAGCAGGGAGGTACACATTCCTACCCCCTCTGCAGACAAGCAGTGACATTATGGGACACAGCATTGGCCTTTCAAATTCACCTGCAAGCACAATTCCTGCCAGGAAAAACAAATACTCTGGCAGACGAACTAAGCAGAAACCTCATGGATCCCCACGAATGGAAACTGGATCCACAAATCTTCAGGATGATAATAAGGAAATGGGGATGCCCAGACATAGATCTAGTTGGCCTCCCCTCACAACTGTCAATTGCAGAGATTTTGCAAAAGGATTTACCACAAGCAAGCATGGAAAGTGGACGCCCTATCATTCAGCTGGAAAAATCTAACAGTATATGCTTTTCCCCCACTACCTCTCCTTCCCAGAGTACTTCTAAAGGTCAGGCAAAAGAAGCCAAAATGATTCTGATTGCACCAGACTGGCCACACCAGCACTGGTACCCAATCCTGAAGAGCTTGTCTCAAGGTCCAGCATGGATATTGCCTCAAACTTCTCACTTACTGACTCAACAAAACAATCAGATCCTGCACAGCCAACTCAGGACCTTAAATCTGGCAGCATGGCAGATAATGTAGCCATTCTTGAACACTCCTCTTTCAAAAGCTGTTATGGATGTTATCTTGGAGGCCCAGTACCAGAAAGTCTTATGCAGAAAAATGGAAAAGATTCTGTGCTTGGAACCAGGAACAAGGCATTGACACGACTGTGCCAAGCATTCCTCAGGTTTTACAATACCTGACTGAGATGCTGAACAAAGGCCTTTCTTTCTCATCAATTAAGATTCATGCCTCTGCCATTTCTGCACATTACAACACGGAACCACCTATCTTTTCTCATCCTTTAATAAGGCAGTACAGAGGGGCCAAACACATTAGGCCTCCAAGGAGAGCACCAATTCCGGCCTGGGACCTCAGTTTTGTTTTGGAAAAACTCACACTGCCTCCTTTCGAGCCAGCATCAACAGCGGATATTAAATTCTTATCCTGGAAAACAGCTCTGCTCCTAGCCATTACCTCTGCAGGGCGAGTCTCGGAGTTACAAGCAATCATGGCTGTGGAAACTTTCATCATTTTTCATCCAGACAGGGTTTCTCTGAGGACAAACCCTACATTTATGCCTAAGGTTGTGTCCAGTGTGGCCCTCAATCAAACCATTCACTTGCCTACCTTTTACCCAAATCCACAGAACAAGGGTGAGAAAATTCTGCCTTCTTTGGACATACACAGTCAGTTACTTTTCTACTTGGACAGAACAGAAGCTTTCAGAAAGACTGAGCAACTTCTAGTGTCATATGCTGCAGGATCACAAGGAAAGGCTATCTCAAAACAGACTATTTCTAAATGGATAGGCCATTGCATCCGTTTATGCTATTCTCAACATGGGAAATCAGTGCCTAAGGGCATTAGGCCTCATTCCACCAGAGCAGCAGCCACTTCAGCAGCCTTCCTCAGGTGAGTACCAACCAAAGAAGTCTTAGAGGCTGCAACTTGGAGTTCAGTGCACACCTTTACAAAGCACTACCACTTGCCTCTCTACTCTAAGTCCAGAGCAGGCTTTGCCACTGCAGTTCTGCAGGGCCTCATAGCCTCTCCTAATCCTATTTAGCCCAGCCACCCTTCCTCAGCTTTGGGAATTCAACCCAAGAGTAATGACTGCAACAGTGAAACACAATGAACGTAGTACAGTTGTGTACCTACCATACATGTAGATGTTCGAGTGTATTCACTGTTGCAGTCCAGGTTACCCACCCACCTCCCCCCTTCT
Organism: Protopterus annectens; assembly: GCF_019279795.1. Lineage (NCBI taxonomy): Eukaryota > Metazoa > Chordata > Ceratodontiformes > Protopteridae > Protopterus > Protopterus annectens. The sequence goes on along the minus strand of NC_056745.1, from coordinate 331,484,671 downwards.
CTTTGCTGGGATTTCTCTGCACTTCTCTATCCTATACAACCTTTTTGGTGTATTTGCTTGTAGATGAAGGAAATGTTATTTTTGTGTACGTTTCTTGTTGATATATTTTTCAGCCTACCTATTTGGGGTACCTGACATCTGGGGCAAGAAAAACTGAAGAAAATGGCATCGGCTGCATCTTTTATACCCCTGGTGCACTGACATCGGGAAGGAGGCGACAGCAACCAATGCCGGACCTAGACTTTGGAACACTGGCCGACTGCGGGTAGCCTGCCAGCAGGATAACCCAAGAGTAATGACTACAACAGTGAATACACTCGAACATCTACATTTATGGTAGGTACACAACTGTACTTTCTTAACATAATTTCTCCCAAAACCAGTTGCAACAACCTCCCTCACGTCATCTTCTTGGACTCCTTCTGATTAATATATTTACTGGTAGCCTGCACAGACTGTTCCTAACTGTGCTTAGAGGATTCTACTCCTGTTGCCTCTACTAAATCCCTTTTCAGACTTAACACTGCCCTTTCGTTTTCATTCACTAGGATAGAACAATCGCTATCCAAGACAGGTGTGTTCCTAAACCACAACAGAATAAGTGCAGTGATATTCCTCAGTTCTACATTGTATCTGGCTAACAGTGGTCTCCTTATTTATTTGGAAAAATGCCCACTTTGACTATACTAGGGATGATGAGAAAGGTAAAATTTGGCACGTGTTTAGTAAATGGTGTGAACAGAAACAACTTCTGTCAGACCAGTCTAGAGTAAATACCAAACAGGCCTTACTCCTTCCCAGCCTCATCATCTATGCTGACTAATCTCTGTACACTCAAGCTTTCTAACTTTAAGTAGTATCAAAACAGTGGAGCATGTTCCCTGCGTGCTGTTGGGGAAATTGTTTGATGCAGAGTGCTGCATTTGAAAATGCTATGTAAATTCATTCCTCTGTTTTTACTGACCGCCTCTCACTGGTGTCAGTGGTGAGGATTGAGGCTGCTTGATTACTGGCCCTGAGTAAAGAGGGGCCATTACAAGGCCTATCACATAAAAGGCTTACTGGACACAGAGGTGGATGTAGTCCACCACAAAAAAAGAAAAAGACAGAGAACATTAACAAGTGATTTAAGTGTAAATGTATAATTCAGATGCAGTAAAACTGAGAAATGTGGTGTTTTGTAAGTGACAGGAACCACTGATATGATGATAAAAATTCATAGCAAAAGTTCTAGGCTCTGGAATTATCTTTAAGCAGATTTATTTCAATTATTTATACAGTTATGTTGTAGCTGAATTTGTTTTCTAATAAAAATTTGCTTTTTATCTTCAGGATGTGTCCCTGGTGGAATTAAGTGATTCAGATGGCAGTAGTTCTGAAGGGTCCATTTCAGAGGAAGACTTACATTCAGATGAAGAAATTAGTGGGGAAGTGACAGCAGACAACTTTAGATTACCACCAACTCATGTAGTAAAGGGAAAAATCGAACTTTTAGAAAGCACGGTTGAATGATATTGTGACAAAAATTTATATAATGTGAAGGCAGTATTGGACTGAGACTGCCATAAAACAAACCTATATTGACTGTGTATGGAAAAATATTTTTTATATGAGAGGTTTTGTTAAAATATATGTTGTAGTAAAGTTTTGGATGTTTGCACATGTCTATTTTTACAGCTGTTTATAACAGAATATCATATTAAAGAATCTCTGTTAATTTTAGTTGGGTAAGTTTTTATGATGCTGAAAAATGCAGTTTCATTTTGCTCACAACTGTACCACTCGATGCAGCAACACAGAACATAGAAGTAATAACTCAGCTGTCATTTGCAGCAAAGGGCAAAGTTTCCTTTTTAGTTGCAGGGCAGGGCATATTAGAAATGTGCTATTAAAGGACAGCTGTGCAGAAACTGTTAAAATGCTTTTGATCATGTCTTGATCTTTTGTATGATGCTATTGACCCGATATTACTGATGGGTTAGTAATATTTTATAATTTGTTCTGCTTCGAAATGGCTTGCATTGGCAGCGTACTAACATGATTTTAGGTGTTTCCCTGTGGGGCCTTGTTGCTTTACCTTTTTTCCCCCTTTTGTTATTGAGATGTCTTTTGAAACCTTGTCAAAACATTTTTTCTTTGTATTATTCACTTTATTTTTTGGCATTTGGAAACTCTTGATTATTAATACTGCGTTGGTCTTAGTTTAGTGTACTTATTGCCTTGGCCATATATGTGTCTGTTTATGCAAGTGCACGGTCATCATGCTGATGATGTATCCATTACACAATGTCAGAGCCTGAACCAAATGAGGTGCTGCAACACATTTCAAAAGGAAATGATGTGCGATTTCAAAACATCCCAAAATGGTGTAAGAATCTGGTGCATGTTAGAAGTAGATGGGGAAATGCTCAAATTGCGCTTAGTTTATATATATATATATATACACAAAGAAAATGCAGCACTGGCCCCAAATGCAGTTCAAGTCACTAATGTGTAAAACTGGTATTTCTGTACTTCTACATAAATGGCAACTCAGAATAGCCACATATCTGCCCTATGAAAAATGTTTTAACACTATAAATACAAAGTTGGTCCCATATGCCGCTTCAGAGCCTCGGTAAAGTATTAAATGTGGCATTACAGTATACATTTGAAACACTGCATTGTTCTTTAAGTTAATGCTGCAAGCTGGCTTCTTGAGGTGATACTATCATTTTACATTCCCCTGAGTCAGCAAAGTGTTAAAGCATATGTTTGGTCATTGTTTTTCTTTAGCCCGGTTTGTATGGCTGATGTGTGACATTGCAGCTTCTCCCTCATTGGATGCAAATGTTCTTTTTGAAACAGCATTTGTGTTGCCATTTTCTGCAATGTTATGCTGTTCTAATACCTGATGTCTTTCAGCTTATGACTGGCTGTGATACTGTCTTCTGATGGTTAGCATTGTGACCGGTCACCAGTTAGCTACATCAGTTGTCTGTAAAGCAATGTTTATGTTGTCATAATGCTGTATTTCTTCAAATGTGTGGTTACTTGACATGCTGACTTGGGTTTTTTCATCATTATTATTTGCCATTGGGTAATAGACTTGAGATGATATTTTTGCAGCTGTGCTCCTGATTAGAGCAGTCATTTAGAGAAGCAGAAATTCTTAAAAGGCAAGCTATATTGTTTCGTAGGTCTGACTGCAGTATTAATTAAAACAATCTAAATTAATAAAAAAGTAGTCTGTAGTATTGTATGTGGTCACACGTGGACACATACACATTATGTCAAAAAATAATTTTTTTTCCTCGCCACTTCCACTGACTTAGAGCTCCAATGTTGTGATCTCTCTTTCTTTCAGACCTTGCTTTGTCAAACTGGGTTTTTATTAAATAAAAAAAAGAGGTTGTTTAATCACGTAATGACATACACAGTCATACCTTTATACAAATGAAAATAAACCGTATTGACATATTTTCAGCTGTAAACATTATACATCACATATAATTTTATATGTAGTCATTGTCATTTGACCATTACATAGCTCATTCAATTCCTGCATTCCGTTAAACCTCATTCATACTCCCAAACGTTGTCCTGAATGTATTGTTCCCACAATTCCCATTTTAATGTAATTTGCTCCTACCCTTTTCTAAAGATCCCACTTCCTAGTTCTTTTATTTCTGTTATTATTATTATTATTATTATTAGTTATTATTATTGTTATTATTCACTTCTTCGAGTACTGTTGGTTTAGAATAGACTATCTATTTTCTAGTAATTGCTTTATTTGACAGAATTAAACTCATCAAGGCCTTACTATATATAGGCAATTCCAATTCTTTGTCACAGCTCAAAAAAGTCATTTCCATAGTTAACTCCCATTTGCTTACCCAGTTTTTGTGTAGTTTGCAGGGAATTTTTGAAGCCTGCCAACTCGTTACACTCCCAAAAACTATGTTCTTTGGAGTCTGCTTGGGTTATAAAAATACTTATGCAAACACTTCCAAGCAAAAATCCTAAATCTTCTAGACTTTTGTTGCATATTTGAGAACCGTACTTTTTTCCTGCACTTGTTTCTTTGAATTGCTTATCCAGTCTCTCTTCCCAATTCTTTCTAACCTCCTCTGATTCTTATAATTTGTCATGCAATATTTTATGTGCCGTACTAATTATTCCTTTTTTTAACAGCAGCTTCTGTTCTAGAGTCCAGTAAAAACCTAACATTGCTGGTCTTTCGCTTAGGATCCCCCTCTTCCTTTCTCTTTGCCTATACCCTTGATATCAATCCTTGATAGGGAAGGCAGTCTTTACCCTGCAGTCCAAATGTATTATTTTCCTCTTCCTATTCTATTATATTTCCCTTTCTAGTTGTTTGCTCCCAGTACCTTGGTTCATAGGTTCGTAGCAGATTACTAGGCTAACGGCTCAAGATTCCTTACAAGCCTAGCCAATTTTACTCTGATTTTATCCAGTTTTCTATCCCTAGAGGAAAGATAACTAGGTTCAGTAAGTGAGATTTTTGACAATTTTTAGACTGCCTGCGTCCATAAAGGACATGGATGCCACCCTAGGAGTGAATTTGCAATTTTCTCATCTATTGGTCCAGGTTGTGCTTGAAGATGGTCAGGGAAGGATTCTGCTTCACGTGAGTAAGGAGCCTATTCCAGAGGAGGGACAATCTGTGGGACACATATCTGTCTCTCCAACATGAACTATTCATGTCGGAGATCAGGTTTAGTTCCTTGGAATTAGTAACCCTTGTGCAGTTAGTTTTGTGAATATATGGGCTGAGTCAAAGACTGCCTTGTAGGTCAGTCATAGCTCACCCCTTAGTAATATGTAGGAAACTGAATACAGTAATAGGGCTTTTAATCGGTCAGTATATAATATGTTGGTTATATTCTGTAATTTTTTTATGAGAAACCTCTGAGGATGTTCCAACTGTTGCATGTGCCTGGCTAATTACATGCCAAAAGGTGCTTTTTACTAAATTATTGGTCTAATGAGGGACGAGTGCAGTGGTACTATGACATCCTTGGATCTGGATGTCATGTCCTTATTTATAAGCTGAGCTACATAGAAGGATTGCCTTGCCACTGTGAACACATGGTGGTCACATTTCAGATTGCTATCTACCTGAATACCCATATCTATTGCCACTGGGATCTACTGTTAGGGGGGTGCTATCAATGCTGTAATTTGCAGGGGTATTTGATTTCCCAAAGGGTATTATGCACTTCTTTGCATTTAGTTTGAGACCATGACTCTGACACCAATCATTAGTCTGCATCAGTCCGTTCTGTAGGATATCAACATTGTTTGGGGAGTTAGTGATTGCCCCCAACTTTCAGTCATCAGCAAACTTGTCAGCCAGAGGCTGTCTACATTTGCCCTGACATCTGTGGAGTATATCCCAAACAGGAGGGGGCCACCACTGAGCACTGTGGTATTCCACTGGTCACTGGCCTGTTGCTGGATCTGGATTTCCCCACTCTGATATCATGTCTTCTCCATTAACCATTTGGCTGTCCATCTAGAGGCACAAAAGTTTATGCCCAATTTTGTGACTTTATAATACCCAAGTGGGGTGTTGTCACATACCATGGCCAGGTCAAGGAAGGTGAAATGCACTGACTTAACGTCATCCATGGCTTTGGTGACTTTCTCAAAGAAGTCCACCAGATTGAGCAGGCAGGACCTGCAATTGACTAAGCTGAACTGGGTTGGATCTAGAGTCTGGAGATTTCCTGTGTCGTTGTTAATTAGGTCCATGATTATCCTTTCCATAGCCTTGCATATGAGGCTAGTCAGACTTGTGGGTTGGTAGATTCCTAGTCTGTTGTTGCCCCCCCCCCCCTTTGCAGAGGGATGACTATTGCTGTTCTCCACTCTACTGGGATAAAGCCTCTGAGGAGACTGTGGTTACATGTAGAGATCCAAGTGGGTCTGCTAGGTCATGTTTCAAGCTATTTAATAGGCATTCTGGAATTCTGTCAGGACCTACTTAGGCAGTGTTTCTAGCTTTAGAGAGTGCAGTAATGACCTGTTCTTTTGTGACAACAGGCAAAGTAATGGTAGGGGGTATTTAATGGGGGAGGGAACAGAGGTGTTGAAGAAGTGACATTTTGAGCTGAATTTATCAGCCAGCAGTTGATATTTCTTCTGGCCGAGTATAGGTAGTGTCATGTATAGCCAACTCAGCACGTTGTTGAGAGCTTCCCTTAAGATTTCGGGCATATCTAAAAAAAATACTCGGTGGTTATCCTTTGCTTAGGAGGCAGTTTTAGTCTCATAGGATCATAGAAGTTTACTAGGCTAAAGGCTCTGGTGCCCTTACAAGCCTAGCCAAGAGTTTATCCCCAAAAAAGAAACCTCAGTCAGCACCTGCCGCCCCTGTCAGTGAGGGACAAAGGTGGAACCCTTGGGACAAATTTATGGTTTCCCATCCACTCATCAAGATTGCGTTTGAAGAGGGCCAGTGAGGTACTCTGTTTGACATGTATGGGAAGTCTACTCCAGAGATGGGGCAGCCTCTGGGAGACAAACCTGTCTCTCCAGCAGGTTTTGTTGATGTCGCATATTAGATTTAGGCCTATTGAGTGGGTAATGCGTGAGGCGTTAGACTTACGGATATGGTGCATCTCTAGTAGGGCAGGGTCCGATATTGCCTTGTAGGAGAGAGACAGATTACCTCTGAGCAATCTGTATGATACCGAGTAGAGTGATAGTGATTTGAGCCTGTCCACATAAGGCCATGGATTCTTTTGTGAGGTATTTCTGTGGCATTTCCAGTTGGTGCAGGTATTAGGATAGGTACATACCAAATGGGGCATTATACTCAATCATATTTTACTTTTAAAGACTTGACTAGTTCCTTGATTTGACTGAGACTAATGAGTGATATTTTTCTTTGTTGTGCACCCTCTCACTTCTAGACAGGAATTTCTTCCTTCTGTTGTATGCCAGTGTTCCACCAGAGTGACTTGTTTTTCCTGATAGACCTGGGTTTACTTCAGTCAGGTGCTGTCATTTCTATGCAGTTTAAGTGGTTGTACAGGGCATTAATAAATACTTCTGCAAAGGCCTCTGTGTTGGGGAGCTTTAAAATTACCTATGCTATGACTTAATGGAAGGTAATTTGCCTTGGAAAAATTCTTTAGGGTTTGATGGGAGCTCTACCATTACATTTATTTCAAAGGAGACCGATTTATGATCTAATGTTACCAATGAGGACTTCATGCTGGGGGGCAATGCTCCTCCATGTTTGTGAGTACTATGTCAAGGATATTTGAACCCCTAGTGGCAGTATAGACCAGCTGTTCCAGAGGATTTGCATTGACAAAGTCCAGGAATCTCTGAGCCTGCATCTAAGTGGTCATGTATGTTTCCCAGTTTATGGAGGAGTTGTTAAAATTGTCCATGAGTGGTGTGTTGGGCTGAATGGTAAGTGATTCTAGTAACTTCAGGTATGTGGATTGTTTTTTTATGGCTCATGGAGACCTATATCTAGTGATGATATACTGGGGGATTTTGCTTTTTGTCAGCTGGACATGAAGTAGCTCAAGCAATTTGTCCTGCTTGACCAATTTTGGGGTGTGATTGTTTCTTATGTAAATGAAAACACCTCCTCCTTTTGTTTTTTTCCTTTTCAGGGGGTGGTCTGAATGTGTGACAGGCATTGTAGCCTTGCACTGCAGGTGTGCTTTCTGCAGCCTTCAACCATATCTCTGTAACTGCACATATATTTGTATTCTTGAGGGAGAGAAGAGGTTCCAGGGAGTGCAATTTCATGCTAAGCCTCCTTGTATTGAAACATATCACTTTCAGCTTGGCATTGGTAGAATTTGTTAACGTTGGTAGGTCTGTTGGTTTGGCACTGCCTAAAAAAGGCACTATGGGGGAGGCTAATGCCTTGGCTAGTATTCGAAAGCCTAGCAGTGGCAAAGCAGCATGATTTTGTCAGTCATGTCATCTCCAACTGACAAATACTGGATCCCCTTGGAGTGACACCAATAAGTCAGTTATTGAAGTCAGTCATGTTCTGTTTGTGTTGTGGTATCATTCTTGGTGTGGGTGGAATGCTGCTCAGTGTGGGGCTCATACCCACCAGCACGTATTCAGAGAAGTCAGTCACGTCTCCATATATTCTAAGCAGGTATGTCTCAGGTCATTCACACCCACATGGACTATAATGGAGTCATACTGGTACTTATGGTTAAGTGGCCCGAGTGCCTTTATGATCTGGTGAATCCTGGCCCCTGACAGACAATTGAATGTAACCCTGTCTTTATCCAACCTGGTGAGGGGTGTCTGTGTCTCTCACAATGGAGCTTCCTGTGACCAGGATGTTTTATGTGTGATGTTTTGCCTTGGGAGCTTGCTTGTGGAAACACTGTGTGATGTGTATTTTTATGTATAGTGGTTGGTTTTGACTTGGTTTTGTTTGCATGTGGTTTTTGATGGCAGCATACAAGAGGCATCTGAGGTTTTGGTAAGTTACTTGTCATTACCTCTGCATATGTGGGTTTGTGTGTCGACACCTTATTTAATGAGAGAAATGATGGGTGTGTGCTGTCAACCTGTTTGCCATTTGATTTGTCAGTATGAGAGTCATGTCTCAATTTTCGTAGTGTAACTGCATCTCTTACGTACTGTTTGTTTGCTTCAGGATTAAGTGGTGGTCAGTATACATGAGACAATTGCTAAATTGCCTCAGGATGACCATGTGCACCAGGCTGGCCACAGAGATGGCAGGGAAGTGCCTATCCATGGTCTTTTTTTTATTGTTTTTTTTTTTTTTTTTACTGTGGGTTTAACCAGGGAGAAGAGTGGGTAGATTTAACTGGACTGGGATGATAGCACACGGACAAAGAATGTATGCTATACTCTGTGAACTGCAGCTATCCAACAAGGCAATGATGCTTTATACACAACTCAGATGCTCCTAGAGCAGCAAGGGGGGGGGGGGGTGCTGGGGAAGGTTGCAAAGGTAGTTATTCTAAGAGAAATTTTAATGTGAAAGCGTTTGCATCTATACAGGGCACTGCTAACCACCACTGTGCGAAGGGCAGCCTGATGTAAACAGTGGCTTATATAGACTCAGAAAAAACAAGTTTACCAGCAAGACGTACAGCCCACTCAGGAAAACACAGTAAACTTTCAGCCAGCAGATCTCAACTCCAATAGGTTTGTTCCAGCACACTTTTCCCACAAGAGAACAGTCAGAATACCCTCTTAATGTAAAAATGTTGGTTTTAGAGCTCAAGTGCATAGAAACTGCACAATCTAGATGCTAGAGTTCTGTAAAACTAAGCAGACACAATGTACTTAAATACTACAGTAGCAGTGGGAACAGTTGAGCTTTGAAACACTGCTAAAGTGCAAGAAATGTAACGTAAAATTATATTTATTTTCATTCTTTTAGCAGTGGATGGTTTTAGATGCAGTAAATTCTATGCAACTCTCAGGCAAAGTAGCCAAATCAAAAATAGCTTGGAAGGAACTGGTTAGTTTGCCAGTTTTCTCCAGTAAAGTCCAACCTTCTCTTGCTTAATCTCTGTATCCCTATCAGAAAAATCTCCTTTTTCCATTCCCATGTTGGGTTGTTATTCTTAAGGATCTGCATCTAAATTCCCAGTATCTCCTTATTTTTTGCCCGCTCCCCCCATTTCCTCATCATCATGCCTTTCCACTTTGAATTATAACTTTCTGCTTGTGTTATTATGGGAGCCTTAACTGTGTAGCTCTGAAATACCCCTTCCTTCCAACAGAAGAAGATGGTTTGGGATTACCTGGTATGATCATCTTATTCCACTTGACTCTTGCCCTCTTCTCCTCTTCAACTCTTTTAATTGCTATCCACAACTTACCTTTGGTTGTTAAGAAATATGCCTGACATGTATGCAGGTAAAGGGACTAAACATTTTTACTGCTTGTATTTTGCTATCCATAGCCATAAAACTTAGATTAAAGTTTTTCAGTCTTTATATTATATTTTGTGTAGTCTATTCCCACATATCCTTACTGCCATAACAGAATCCTTTTAAGTATGGATATTGTTGAACCAATTCAAGTGTGGTTACATTGTTTACAGCTATTGCCCTATTGCCTTCGTTTTATCTTCAATCATTTTGTATCCTGAAATGACTTGAAACTATCTCAGAATGTTCCACAGCACAAAAATATCATCATTTTCTTTTTTATCAAGTACAAAATAATGCCTGCAAATAAAGCCAACTTTTCTTGGTCACCATATCAGTTATATCCTTAAATTTCTGAGTCCCTTATTTTCTTTGCCAGTGATTCTTAAAATATCACAGTTAACAAAGGGCAAAGAGGACACCCCTGCCTGGTTGATCTGTTCAACTCCAGTCCCTCATATATCCTCTTAATTAATCTTATTATTGTAACGGGGAATGCAAGTGTTTCCATTACTCTACTCATAAAATCCCAGCTTACACTGTTAAATGCTTTGTCTGTATCATGGCCCACCAACAGCGGTGGCATTTTCTTACATTCTGCTTCACTCTGGATCATCATTGTTCTATTAATGTTATCAAATGCTCCCCCTCCACAAAATCATATTCATCAATATCTATCAATTTTGGCATCACCTTTGCCATTCTTTTTACCATTGTTGACATAAACATTTCTTAATCATGGTTTAGAATCAAAATGAGCCTATATGAAGCTGGATCTGATGGATCTTCACCATCTTTAGGTATTACAACCACAACAAATTTCTTCTACACTGTTGGTGCTTCTCCTTTTAAAATATTATTAAAACTTTCCAGATCATTATTACTTGCTACCTCATAGCTTCCAAACTTCTTCAGGAATGCCATCTGTTCCTGAAAGCTTTCCTGTAGATCACCATGTTTATCTCATTTCCTCCTATCCTAACTATTAATAATTGAGCCTCATCTGTACATCTAACGTTGGCATATTTAATTCTTCCATAAACATTTCACTTTGTACTTTTTCTTGTTTTCCACATTTTTCTGATTTATACAGATTTTCATAAAAATTCCAAAATATTTCTAATGCCTCTACAGGCTGTCTGGTTATGTTCCTTGTCATAGGCTCCCTAAGCTTGGCAACAAGCCTTTCTACTTTCCTAAGCTGTTATGCTAAAAGGTTGTGGAGTTATCAAAAAAAATCTTTCTAAACTTGTGCATATTATCTAGATAGTCCCTTATTTTCTCTTTTTAGCACTCTGCAGTTGTGCATCTTGTTTTGTGAGAGTCCTCCTATTCTGCAATACTTTAGTCTTTGTCAGTCTCACTAAATAAATCTTATTTCTTAACCATATCTCTTTTTCTTTCATTTCTACCCTATTTTTAAACTCCAGTTTCATTTTATCCTATTCCCTAGTTATATTTTCTGAAGAAATTTCTATAATTCCAAATAATATCCAAATGGTTTCCACTGCCCATTCCTTAAATTCCTCTCTCTAACAGATAGGTGGGGAAGTGCCAGTGTTTAATTTTTTTCATTACATTGCATTTTTACTTTAGTTATTATTGGCATGTGATATGAAATAAGTTATTAGATGCTTATCTAAATTTTCAGTTAAATGCACGTGTTCCTGTGAAATATTTCTGTCTAGCCTAGCCAAGTTTTTGTACTTTGGGGAATATGTAAATTCTCTCAGAGCTCCTATTACTGAATTTATATCTTTCATACCAACTATTTTCGTAAATGTCTTCAAAAATCTACCCTCTTTTGTTATATTTTCCTTGTATCCCCCACCCCCCTGGATGCATCCTCACTGTTGCAAATCAAATTTCAGTCCCCATTTATAAGTAGTTATCCCTGCTGAAAGCTGATTATTTCACTCAGAATTTTCTTAAGCTCCATTTTAGAAGTTGTAGGTGGAATATAAATGCATGCCAGCATAATCCTCCTTCTCCACCTCCCTTGCCAGTAAACCCTTATTACTACAAATTTATCATTATCTTCTTCCCAGTCTTGTATCACTTTTGGAGTTCTTTAGCAATTAATAGAAGTACTCCCTTTTTCCTTTGTCCCAGGTTTTCTGCTGAATAACCTTCCTGAATCCTTACTTTATCAAATTCTCATGCTCAGTTATTTCTAAATGCAACTACTGCATAACTATTTGCACTTTGCATTTCTTAATATAGTGCACTACTCTTACTTTTTTGTATGTACCTGTGAAACCGTTCACGTTCAAAGATAATATGGAAAATGCTGCCATCATAAGTCATTATTACCACCTGTTAACATCTTTTTTAATGTCTAGTTTTAGCTTTTGTATAGCATACATAAACTAATGTTTGGCGGGTTGATTTTATGCAATTGTTTCCTGTCATTTCCATTTTAACCTATGTCACATCTTAAAAGACTTTTTGTTTCATTGAAAACCCTCAAATAAAAACAATCATATTCCCAGAACCTATTAATACAAATAGACAAACCTGTGTACATATTAAAATAATGAAGTTTAACCCTCCTAACAGCAAAAATTGTTCCAGATTGACAACCATACTCACATGCTTTAAGACACACGGTACAGCTTGTGTTTCTACTTACACTAAGTGCTGTCTATTTTTGTCTTATCTTTATTCCTCTCCTATATGTAGAAAACAGCTTGAATGCTTTTATAAAACATTATCTCTTGGCCATTGAAAGAAAAAAGTATTCTGCTGTCTTTTGCCCATTTTACCAGCTTACCTACATAGAAACATGAGAACCAGATACTCAGCTGCTATCAGCTACAAGCTTCTTATCTTGCACTGTAAACATGTGTTTGCTAAAGGAAAACTTTCCATTGCATTCAGTATTGTTTTACATACTTGCTTCCACTTAAAACTTGTTGTATCTAGGCAAGGACCTTAATCCAGTCATCCCCCTATGCAAAAGTAAGTCAAAGCATATCAATTTTATTTGTATCATGATCTGCGTACTTTTACAACCAGGTCCTTATCTCAATAAACCAAGATTACAGCCTATTTTAAACATGTTTTTGTCCAGGCTTCTCTTTTTATATCACAGTGCCTGCGTTTTTTAAAACTAAACAAGAAAGGAGGGGGTGCACATTTACTTTAGTAGCCCAATAATACACAAAGATAACTGGAAATGCTTTACTATATTACATGCAGTATATGTCACGTTTTATAAAAATACTGTTAAGAGCAAAACTTGTTTAACTTACTGTTACCTCTTTCCTTCCTTTTCCCCTTTCTTAGTTTTCTTCCACACATTAATGACATGAATTAGGGCATGTACTTTGGAATTCGTTACAAGGTTAACGTAGCCAAAAAAAGTCCAATATTGCCAGGTTTTCTTGCTCAGCCACATTTCACAAATGTGATCGATGTTTTGTAGTCCCACATTTATTCATTAATTTCCAATTTGTTGGTTTTCTTCCTGTTGCTCTCCAACTCCAAACTCCAGTCTCTGGTTCATTTCCAATGTATTCCTCCTCCTAGTCAACTCCTGTGCATTTCTCTGTCTCTTGAGTATTTTCTTTTGGAGTATTGGAAAGGTTTTCACTAACAATCTCTGTAAACTTTATTATCAGAAGAATAAGAAACTGAGTCTGTTCAACCCCCCCCCCCCCATTTGATAGCTCACATTTTGTTGGAAAAACTTGTATTTTATCCTTAGCATGTTCGGCATTGAAAAATGACTGACCCTCCAGAAAAAAATAATATTCTTAAGATAGCTGATACAGCAGCTTGAATCTCGCACCTGCTTGTTAACATCCTGCAGTTACCGGAAACATTACTACTCTTCTGCCTGGTGTATAGTGAATAATCATTGTCACAAACACTCTACAGTCTCCAACTTTTAATATTTTGTCCTTGTGCCACAGTTTTGTTAGAATCAGCTCTTCTGTTAGGATTGCATCTTTACTATTGGAGGTCTTGGCTGCTTTCTCATGGCAGGTTTGGAGCATACACACAATGTGCCCTTTCAATTAACAACTCCTGCTGTAGAATACCACTGCAGTTACTTGTGATTTCATAAAATAAATGCTGTCGGTTCCTTCAAGTTTCTGTAGTACAGCAAAAAGTCACAGGATGTTCTTCATCCCACATTGCTGCAGTCCTAACACTTGGGTAGTCCGCTGTCCCTCGGTCGGCCCGAATATCAGAGTATAAGGCTGACGTCGGTCAAGGCGCATTTGACTGACATCAGAACGTCAGGGTACAAATGCGCATGACCGACGTCATATCCTCAGTCTTTTTTGCCGCATGGTCCGATGCAGAAGCAGTGTTGCAAGTGCCGTTCGGCGTTCTGAAATTTTTCGAATTCGGAGTTTCAGACCGAAGTCAGAGTTGGTCAAGTACCCCGTTGGGGAATATTTTGTTTTTTTCTTGCCTCAGTGGTTTACCGGATGTCAGAAAAAGTGAATAACTGTATTTCTTGTGGGAAACGGATACCGCATAGGGATTACCATAATTTGTGTATACCTTGTTTAGGACCTGAGCACGACGTTGTTGGATGCCGCTTTTGTGCTAGGTTTAACAAACGCACTATAAAGCGGAGGTTGGATTGTGCAAGGTTGGTCTTTGGGAAGCGGTGCAATTACAAAATGCCGTCGGATGCTCCGACGCCGGCTTCCTCAAAGAAGCGCAAGGACAAGGCAGTTAAACCTAGGTTAGAGGAGTCATCCGAACCGGACGCCAGTTCTTTAGAGGCGTCAGTGGAACCGGTGGTTCCGACGGAGGCCTCTCTGGAGTCCCAGGGAGAAACTTTAATTTTACAGGATGTGGCCTCCCAGGAGGCAGGGCAGGCTGTAGGGGCTTCTCAAGTAACTGTACTCCCCTCCCTTCCTAAGGGGTCTAGGCCCTCTCTTTCTGCTTCCAAGGCTTCTCCTAGAGGCAGGTCTAGTTTAGCTTCTGTGGGTGTCACTCCCAGTTCTTCAGGTGCTGTGCCCAAGAAGCACATGCTCAAAATGGCAGAGGATTTAATTACTTTAATTAGAGGCTCTATGCCCCCTCCTGATAAGAGGCCTAGGATGGAACCTGTGGTGGGGGATTATGAGCAGGCTTCGGATGTGTCTGAGTCTTCAGCTGAAGACTTGCAGGAGTATTCTCATTATTCTGACTCTGATGTGGATGATTCTACTCCTTCTGCTTCTCCTCCTGAGGATTTTTCTTTTTCAGAGACCCTTCACTCCATGAGAGAGCATTTTAAATGGGAAGGTCAGGATTTCTCTGATTCCAGGAAAAGGCTTAGGGAATTTTTATTTTTACCCCAGCATAGGCCTTTAGCTATACCTCCTGTTCTGAATGTGGTGGAAGATGTGTTTGCAGAGGCTTCTCTTAATCCTGATTCTTTGCCTCCTGCTCCTGTTAAACCAGATAGGTATTACAGGGTGCCTGAAGCTAATAAGTATCTTTCTAAGAGTCCTAGGGCAGACCCAGAAACTGTTAGCCAGGGGCCTAAGGGTGTTAAGGCTTCTGTTGTCAAGAATCCGGTTCCTGCAGATAAAGAGGCCAGGGCCTTGGATAGATGGGGAAAGAAAGTTTATACTTCTTCCACTCCAGCCATGAGAGCTTTGAATTGCCAGTTTCACATGTTGAAATATCAAAATTATCTCCTTTCTCAGTTGAAATCTAAGGTTGATGCTCTGGCGGAAGGTATTGACTGTAAAGAGTTACAAGATTTAGTGCACGTTTCTGAACAGGTGGGTAAGCATTCTTTGCAATGTGGTTTTGATGCTGTACAGGCCTCGTCTAGGGTGGCTGCCACTGGGTCAGTTCTTCGCAGGCATGCCTGGCTGAGAGATCAAAATTTATCTGACCATGTTAAAACTAGGATTTTGGATGCCCCTTTGCAATCTGATGTCCTGTTTGGTTCTCCTGTTGAGGCAGTTTTAAAGAAAATGGAAGACAAGGCTAAGTCTATGCAGACTGTTTTTTGCAGGTTCAGCCTCCAAAGTTTAGTAGAAATTGGCCTACTAAAGGGTGGACGTATCCTTCTTATGATTCCCAGTCTAGGGGTAGATCTAGACGTGGCAGGGGCAGAGGTCAGGGCTCTTTCAGGCCTAGGACAGGGAGTTCTCCTGCACAGTCTGCGAGTGAGGGCAGGGGTCAGTCCTTTCGTAAACAGACCCAATGACCTTCCTATTCAGCTGCCAGAACCTTCTCGCCTGGCAGCACCTTTGGGAGGAAGGTTGGCACTTTTCAAAGAAAATTGGAGTTTGATTACCCAAGACAAATGGGTACTGGATATCATACATCACGGTTACAGGTTTTATTTCCATACCTTGCCTCCTTTCAAAGGCATGCCAGACATTCCTCCTCAGCAAAGAATAGAGGCTCACAAGCAAATTTCACTGTTGCTCCAAATAGGGGCCATACAGCCGGTTCCTATGCCAGAAAGGGGCCTAGGATTTTATTCTCGCCTGTTCCTAGTCCCAAAGAAGGGGAACACGTGGAGACCAATTTTGGATTTATCTATCCTCAATACTTATCTGGACATTCCCAAGTTCAAAATGTTGACGTTGCAGCAGCTTTTACCTTTGCTGGGCAAAGATCATTGGATGGTAACTTTGGATCTCAAGGAGGCTTACCTTCATGTTCCTATCAGACTAAAGTGCAGGAAGTATCTGCGTTTTCGAGCTGGGACTTCTCACTATCAGTTCTCTGCATTGCCCTTTGGCTTATCTACTGCGCCCAGAGTGTTCACGAAACTTCTGGCTCCAGTGATAGCTTTCTTCAGGCTAAAAGGAATACAGATCTATCCTTATTTGGACGACTGCCTGATTCTGGCTCAAGGAAGGGAAGAGCTTCTTCATCATTTGGAATATGTGATAGCAGTGCTAAGATGCCTGGGGTATTCTGTGAACGAAATAAAGTCCAGTCTAGTACCCTCTCAAGACATGTGCTTTCTGGGTGTGGGTATTACCACCTTCCATTGTACTCTAAATCCAGGGCTGGTTTTGCCACTGCTGTGTTGCAGGGCATTTTGGCAGCTCCTGCTTCATTATAATTTAGCCATCCTCCCTTACCTCTGCTTTGGGATTCTACCCAAGTGTTAGGACTGCAGCAATGTGGGATGAAGAACATAGTACAGTTTTGTACCTACCATAAATGTAGATGTTCGAAGATCCACATTGCTGCAGTCCAATTTACCCTCCCTCCTTCCCCTCTGCTATTTGAGGTGGTTGTGTGGGTTGGGTTATCCTTCTGAGGTATATTGCATTTTGTATATTTTGTATATATTATACATATTTTTGGTGTTAGGCTAGTTGGTTGTTTAGTTGTGGTCTATGGGTTTTGACCTTTCTTTTTAGGGTCTTCTGACATCTGGGGCAAGAAAAGACTGAGGATATGACGTCGGTCATGCGCATTTGTACCCTGACGTTCTGATGTCAGTCAAATGCGCCTTGACCGACGTCAGCCTTATACTCTGATATTCGGGCCGACCGAGGGACAGCGGACTACCCAAGTGTTAGGACTGCAGCAATGTGGATCTTCGAACATCTACATTTATGGTAGGTACAAAACTGTACTTTTTCCCTACATGCTGTGTCTTCTATTCTACCATTTTTTGAAGCATCTCTTCTTGAGCAGTCTCCTACTCAACCAGCCTTTTCTTCATTTCGATCTCTGAATATCAGTTTAAACCTTTCATTTTTTTTCCAGTCTTTTGTTACTTGAGTTGATGTACTCCTTCAGAATTTCATTTATTTTAGTCATCTCTGACCACATTTGACTTTTTTTTTCTGTAGATTACTGCAAGCCATGTCTTAAACTAAAGCTGGAGCTTGAAGTGCCTTTTTCGTTCCTTTTGTGGTTGATTTTCTTTCAGGTTCTCTAAATTTCTTCTTTGCTGGCATCCAGGCAGTGCACTTACTAGCCAGTAACTGAAATTTACCCAAAATGACAAATTCACTTGCTTTTTTTTCTGAGTTTCTGTTTTCATACTGGGAGAGCTGAAATTAAGCTGTTGTTCAGTGTGTAGACATCTTGAAAGTCCAAACTGGGTCCTTTCTGCTTTTTTTTAAGCCACTTTATTGACTTCTCACTTGTGATATAGGCAAATTTACATTTATACAAAAGTAGTCAAACTGTATTAACAAATTAACATTAACAAACAGTATATTTCACATATGTTGCTATATGTCGTATAATGAAAGCAACATTACATAAATTATTCAACTCCTGCCCCCTTTTGTTTAAACAAGAAACATCTTTATTAAAACGTCACGACATAAGCAGTCATACATTTATACAAATTAAAACAAACCACACTGACACAATCCTAGTTGCAAGCATTTTACGTCACAAACCATACTGACGCACTCCCAGTTTCAAACATTATTCGTCACTTATAATCTACCTAATCGGTTTCAGTCAAACATTATATAGCTTATTTAAGTCCTGCCTTCTTTTAAACCTCATTCCTCCCGTGTATGTATTGCCCCCACAATTCCCATTTTCCTATGTAGTTTGCTCCTATTTTTTTCTGAAGATCTCAATTCCAGTTGTTTTTTCTCTGTTACTATATTTACTGCTTCTAATAGAGCTGGTTTAGATTTTGATTTCCCTTTTCTAGTAACTGCTTTTTTGGCAGCTACCATAATTAGACACAAGGCCTTACCATGTCTAGGCAGTTCTGATTCTGTATCATAGCTCAGCAAAATCATCTCCCTTGTCACACCAATCCATCCACCCAGCATCTCCGACACTGCATCCTGCAGGGAAAATGTAAAGTCTGCCAACCCATCACATTCCCAGAAAATATCTTCCCAAGTACTTCTTTCTTCCCCATCACACCTCCAGCATTTGCTGTCTACCTGAGGAAAAATTCCCTGGACTCTAAAAATGTCTATGTAAACATTTCCAAGCAAAAATCCTATATGTTATAGTTTTTGTTGCATATTTGGGAGACATGCATATATCCTCCCATTGTTTCTTTATGAATTGCTTATCCAGTCTCTCTTCCCAATCCATTCTCACCTTCTGTGATTGATTCTTATAGTTGTCATGCAGTATTTTATATGTTCAACTAATTATTCCTTTTTTAATGGACACTTCTGTTCTAGAGTCTACTAAAAACTCTACCAGTGCTGGTCCTTCATTTAGGACCCCCCTGTTTCTTTCTCTTTACCTTCCCTATCAAGCACTGATATCAGAGTATATGCAGTCTGTAACCTGTTGTCCAAATAAATTCTTGGCCTCTTCCCATTCTGTTACCTTTCTGTTTGTAGTTATTTGATCCCAACACCTTGTTTCCTTTGCCAGTTTTCTCCAATAAATTCCAGCCCCCTCTTGCCTATTGTCTGTATCCCTAATTGCAGTCAACCCTATTGGCAGAATCTCCTTTCTCCATCCCCATGTTGGTTTAGTTCTTAGAATACTTTCTGCTACTTTATGGATATAATATTCTGTATGATTATTGTTATTTTCCTTAAAGGCTTCATCCAAAATCCCAGTCTCTTCTTGTTTCTTCAGCTTCAACCCTGTTTCAACATCATCCCTTCCACTTTGAATTCTAGATGTGTTGTCAGTTTCGCCTTTATTCTCACTGATGGGGTCGGATCTGATGTGCCGGATCCATCTCTGCCTTTCCAGTAACTCAAAGTCTTCAGCAAAGCTCGTGGGTCTCCCTCCCTACCCACAATGCAGTTCCTCCACTACCTCAGATCTTGTTTGCTGCACTGTGAAAAGGTTCTAAAAGCAAGCTTGGGGGCCAAGTTTATTACAAATATTTTGTATTTAGCGGTACTTTTCTTATATTTCTATAGTTTATAGTTAGTAATTATCATTAGCTAGTTCTTCCTATTATTAGTGCCCTTTTCAGCAGTAGAAGTGCTGTTTCACTCCCTTTTTTTCCTACAAGTCATTTTCCTTTCCTTCTGTTGGGGATTAATATAATTGGATTCTGTTCCTTTATTGGTTGCCGTTCGTTTTAGTTAGAGAACAGTTGACCAACTTTGTTAAATGTCTTTTTAAGTTGGATGACTTTTTTCATTGACTCCAAGTTCGTTTAAGTTAGAGGACTTCCCCTCCTACCCTCTTTGCTCTTGAAGTCCATTTAAGTTAGAGGACTCGATTCTTCTTACTTTATCGTTGTTGCTGTTTGTTTAGAATAACTTTAATAGTAGGATTTATTTGTATTGGATTTTTGATCTGTCTCAGGAAATTGAAATTTAAACTTCTGTCTAATTTAGTGCTTTTTTGTAGGCTGCCTTCTATCATGTCGCAAAAGAAAGGTAAGCCTTTGGGCTTTAAAAAATGTAAGGAAATGCAGTAAGAAGATGCCCCTCAATGATTTGCACACTTTGTGCATTTACTGTTTGGGGCCTCTTCATCTGCAGGAGTTGTGTGCTATTTGTCACACCTTTAATTCAAGGGCATTACTAGAATGTAAAAATAAGTTGATTTTAAAGGGGTTGATTAAAACCCCCTTCTCTGAGGCTATCACGTCAGATCCCTTCTCTCCTAAATCTGACAATTGGAGAGGTCAGGGAAATTGTCATTTCTTGCTCCAAAAACCTTGCCGGAGCCAAGAGCCAAGGAACCAAAGTTGTCTGCTCTGACAGCTCGTATGGAACAGACAACTACTGAGCCAGGGACCTCCTCGGATCGCTCCAGACCTTTGAATTCGAAGTCATCCAAGGAGTTGGCTCTGAAGTCTCCACTAACTTCTGAGTTTTGTTATTGGAGCCGATCTCCATCATTGGAGCCGATTACACCTTGGCTTCCATTGCCCTTTCTTACTAGATTCAGGTCCCCAACTTTGTCTACGAGGTCTACCAGGAGCCTCTCAGATGAAGATGTGGAGAGAGTGGTGCAGAGGCTTCTCAAGACACCTGCGTTTTGCCAAGCTTCTTTTGGATCTGAACCCTCATGAGTTTGATTAGACTCATGTTACCCCAGTGGTGCCTACTCCTCCTCTGAGCCATCCCTTAACCTCAGAGCCAGAAGACTCTGATATCCAGCTAGTGTCTGTATCAGATCCAAGACCTCTTGTAGGTTCTTCAGAACCAATGTCAGCCCCGAGTGTTTCCTTCTAGTCAGAGCAGGAAACCTCTGGGAGGCGATGCTCACCATCCGGCTCCATGGAGCAGATTTGGGCCACTTCTGATCCAATGCTGTTTCTTAGAGCCCCGGCTTGGATGGGTTTGGCTCCTACTTCTTCCTTGGAGCATCCGTGAGCTTTCTCGGGTCCAACATCCTTGTTGTCGGGTCTGGGGATTCCTTGGAGGAGGGACGGTTGGCTTTCGAGGTTATGAGGAGGGTAATGACTGTCAGTCTCAGACACAGTCTCCATCAGAGATTCCTTCCTCTTCATTGTCCACAAGATCACAAGGATGCAAGGCCTCAGGATGTTCCCCAGGGGACTCCCCCCTCTTCTGAAACTCCTCCAGAATATCCCACTGAAGAAGTCTCTCAGAAGAGGACATGCAAGAGGAAGCATCTTGACTTACCGCAGGAATCAGTCACTTCGGATACTGACCTTGATGAAACAGAATGTCCCCACGAGTGCCGCCTGAAGATGTCTCCTTTGGAAACATCCTAGAAATCCTGGAACAGAGAGGTGGTTTGCAGTCCTCATCCCCTTCTGCTGAGGAGTTGGTATATCTGAAGGCCTTTGGATCCTGCTCTTCAATGTCTTGGGTGATTCCGCCTTTCGAAGAGCTTGTACAGTTGATATCCCCAACTCCATGGAACTCACTTCTAGGAGGCCAAATAAGTACATTACAGCCCCCAAGGATCAAGCTTTCCTCACAAAAGGTGTAGCAGTAGATGCCATGGTTGTGGCGACAGCTACTAAAAAGGAATTTTTCCAAAACTAGTTCCGCTATCCGTCCTCCTAATAAGGATTCTAGCACTATGGTTAGATTCGGCAATTGCGCTTTTTCATCAGCAGCTTTCACTTTGAGATCACTGAATTATCTTACTCTCTCCATCAGATTACAGAGAGAGACCTGTTGAAAGAGGTGTTAGATTCTCTACAAGGAGCTGAAGCTGATGCGGCAGCAGATAAGATAAATGCACAGTTGGCTACCCTCAATTCATTTGTTAACTTGCCATGAGGACTCATTTCTTATGCAGCAGATAGAGCGAGTAAGGCAGCAGGATCAGGGATCTCCATAAGGAGGCAGGCATGGATGCAACTTTGTGATCTCATGGAGCCCTTTAAGTCTTCCTTCGTTAATACTCCCTTTGATGGCTCATCCTTTTGGGACTTAAAGTTGTGAGCAAGAAGCTAAGACCCTGTCTGCCCTTGGAGTATGTTTTGCCACACCCACTAGACCATATCCAAAAGGTCAGATGGGTAGTGGGAAAATGCAGTTCAAGAAATCTCAGCGGTCTTACCAGGACACACAGGGTGGTAGTTCCCCCAGAGGCAGAGGGGGGAACAATAATGTAAGACGCCATCCTCGTGGCAGAGGAGTCTGCAGAATCAGGGCTCTAGGGAATCTTTCTCTACTAGACCCTTTCCTCCTGAAGGAGTGCCCAACTGTTTACCTCTGGAGACAGTCAGGGAGTAGGTTGTCTTTGCAACTTGAAACCTTCCAAATCATCACCGATGACAAATGGGTGCAAGGCATAATATACAGGGTTATATAATTCCTTTTTCCTTCCCCACTCCCACAAACAAGTCAATTCCAGAAGTACCACCCAGTCACCAAGAACAAGCAACATTAGAGGCTCAAAAGTTGCTAATAAAAAGAGTCATCCAAGACGTCCCCACAGACCAAAGAGGATCCAGAACTTACTCAAGATTTTTTTTAGTTCCAAAGAAAACTGGGGACTGAAAACCAATTTTGAATCTCAGCGAACTGAACAAATTGGTGAAGAAAGCCAAGTTCCGGATGGTAACACTGCAGTCTATAATTTCATTCCTTTGAAATGACAACTGGATATGCTGTCTAGACCTTCAGGATGTGTACTATCATATCACAATGGAAAGATGATCCAGAAGGTACCTATGCTTCTGGCTGGGAGCCAGTCATTTCCAGTTTCGAGCTTTGTCCTTTGGTCTCACTACAGCCCCCAGAATGTTCACCAAATGCATGGCAGTAGTGGCGGCGCACCTCAGATGCCAAGGATTCCAGGTGTTTCCGTATTTGGATGACTAGCTCATAAGCGCCCCAACCAGGCTTCTGCTGCTACAAGCCAATGTTTATGTACATCAGCTTTGCTCCAGATTAGGAATTACCATAAATCACGACAAATACTCCTTAGAGATATCTCAAATTTTAACCTTTGTAGGCGCAGAAATAAACACACACAGCCGTCCACAAGACCGAGTACTCGACATTCACCTACATGTCAGGCAACTAATCAGAAAAAGGTGAGCCGCGGCAAAGCAAATACTACAGACATTGGGAAAAATGGCAGCATCTATTGTTCTTATCCCTCTAGTACATCTGCACATGAGGATTCTGCAGTGGTTGCTTTCCACACAATGGTCGATTCTAGAGCTTCTAATGTCTCGCAAGTTTCTTCTAACCAAATCTTGCAAGAAGGATCTCGAGTGGGGGATTCGCACTCCATCAGTGTCTCAAGGCCGTCTCTTTGTTTTCCCTCAACCCCAAGCCATGGTGACCACGGATGCTTCCCAGATAGGCTGGGGGGCATTATCTGGGAAAGACTGTCCAAGGAAACTGCCAGGAACATGAGGCTCATTTACATATAAACATCTTAGAGATGAGAGCAGCGCTATTAGCGTTGTAGGTATTTCAGGACTCTTTTCGTCTAGGAACCATAGCAATTCAATCAGACAGTATGTTGGTGGTCTAGTACATAAATAAGCAAGGGGGGGACCAGATCTTATCCCTTTGTCAAGAAGCTCTAAGGGTTTGGCAATGGGCAGCATCCTCCAGTCACTTTCTAATTGTAACACATATCCCGGAGAAATCTAACGTGATTGCAGACAAACTGAAGAGGGGCATATTGTGGCCTCATGAGTGGTTCTTCATTCAAGTAGTAGTGGAAGAAATTTGCTGGAAATGGGGCCAGCCTTTCTGCAACCTTTTTGCATCATCACCAATGTCAAATGCAGCAACCACTTTACCCTGATCCCTCCAGAGTGGGAGCCATCAAAGGACACAATTGTTCACAATTGACCTCAGGGACTCCTATATGCTTTCCCCTCGTTTCCTTTGATTCCCAAGCTATTACAGAAAACAAGTCTGTTGGAGACTATGATAATCCTCATTGCACCCTATTGGCCTCATCAAATCTGGTTTCCCTTTTTACAGCCTCATCTCTGGGACAAACCATGGATTCTGGACCCAGTTCCAGATCTACTAATGTACCTGTCAGGAATGCCACCTGCTAACCTTCACAACCTCAAGTTGACAGCTTGGCTGCACCAGTTCCCTTGATTGCCAGGTTTTCCCATCTGTCATAAGGCATATTCTGCTGTTTTCCGATAAAACTTCCACATGTAAAATTTACAAGAGTAAGTGGAATAGATTTTTTATCTGCGAGACTGATAACCAAGTGGATCCCCTTACTGCACCCATTCCTTCTATATTGGAATTCCTAGCAAAACTATTTCATGAAGGTGCAGCTGCATCTACTATTAAAGTACAATTAGCTGCAATCTCAAATTTCCATGTAGGAGAAAATGGTTCCTCTCTTATGTCACACAGACTCTGCAGAGCATTTTTAAAGAGAACAGTAATGAGCAGACCTCCATTTAAAAATCCAACTCCACCCTGGGATCTTAACTTCATTTTAACAAATATAACTCGTTCCCCCATTTGAACCTGCAGCAGCAAGCGATTTAAAATTTTTGTCCTGGAAAACTGTTTTCTTGGTAGCTATCATCTCAGCTAGAAGAGTTTCTGAACTTCAAACTCTTTCAGCTAGACATCCATATTTAATTTTTCATAAGAATAGAGTGTCTTTGTGGACCAATCCTTCCTTTCTCCCCAAGATCATGCCGGAAAGCAGCCTAAACCAAACTGTTGAACTACTTATTTTCTTTCCTAATTACCAAAACAAAGGTGAATATTTTGTACATCTTTTTGATGTTCATAGACAATTGTGTTTCTACTTGCACAGGACTTCACAATTTAGGAAATCTGATCAACTTTTTGTATCTTACTTTGAGACTAAGAAAGGTTTATCAGTCTCAAAGGTTACTTAGCTTGCCCTTTGTTTATCTTATATCAACTTCTTTAAAAGCAAACCTCTTCCATTTTCTGTCAAAGCACACTTCACAAGATCAGTTGTGACTTCAGCAACTTTTCAAGCAAGACTTTCATGGGACAGTATTTGTGCTGCAGCGACATAGGCTAAACTGCATACTTTTATTACTCATTACAAAGTGGATTTGGCCTCCACGAGTAGGTCTTCCTTTGGTTCTGAGGAATATTCTTCCATGAGCCATCCAGGAATTACATTGCTTAGAACATGGTCCCATCAGTGAGAATAAAGGCAAGATTGGCAACAACACATAATGAAGTTATGTTCTTACCATAGCGTTCCATGTGTGTTGTCCATCTCGACCTTTATTCTCACAAGTCACCCTCCAAGCCCCCTTCCAGCACTCCTGGAAGACCATGTGGACATTACTTTCTGGGATCTCCATAGTCTTAGAGATACTGTCATTCTTCTGGATGAAGTCCATGGTGGAGTTTATACTTCATTTTGCTTTCTGGATGGACAAGCAAGATCTGAGGTAGTCAAATTGCGTTATGGATAGGGAAGGAGGCCTACAAGCTTTGCTGAAGACTATGAGCTATGGGAAAGGTGGAGACGGATCCGACACATTGGATCTGACCCCATCATTGAGAATAAAGGTCGAGATGAACAACACACATGGAACGTTATGGTAAGAACATAGTTTATTTTTTTCTGCTTGTGCTACATTGGATATAAAAAGTGTACACACCCTGTTAAAATGCCAGATTTTTGTGATATAAAAAAATGAGACCACAACTCATTCTTTTTTTGTTCTTCACAACTTCATTAATTTTGTAACCTGAAAAGATTTGAAACTGTCTGAAAATGTTCCACAACACTGTAATGTCTCTGGTTTTGTCATGTGTAAAATAATATCATCTGTAAATACAGCCCGCTTTTCTTGACTACAATACCAGTTATATTCATGAATTTCTGAGTCCCTTATTTTCTTTGCCAGTGGTTCTAAATAGCATGCAAATAACAAAGGGAAACAGGACACCCCTGCCTGGTTCCTGTGCTCAAGCAGAAGTTATCAGAGAGGAGCCCACTCACTTTTATTTTCTTCTCTGATCCCTCATATATCCTCCTAATCAACCTTATATATTTTTTTAGGAAATGCAAATGCTTCTATTGCCCTGCTCACCAACTTATTCTGTCAAATGTTTTCTCTGCATCAAGACCCACCAACAACAATGGTATTTTTTTCCATTCTGCTTCCCTCTGTATCATTAGTGTTCTGTTAATGTTGTTAGATGTTTGCCACCCCTCCACAAAACTACATTGG
Source organism: Protopterus annectens (assembly GCF_019279795.1). Taxonomy (NCBI): domain Eukaryota; kingdom Metazoa; phylum Chordata; order Ceratodontiformes; family Protopteridae; genus Protopterus; species Protopterus annectens. Next base: position 331,458,268 of record NC_056745.1, on the reverse strand, counting down.
TCCATCTATTTTGGCATTACTTTTGTCATCCTTTTAGCTGTTATAGACATGAACACTATAATCATGGTTTAGTATTGAAATGGGCCTGTATGAAGCCAAGTCTAATGGATATTTACTTTATTTTGGTATTGTAGCTCATATTGTGTCCTTTCTTGTCACTAAACAAAATATTGCCTTTACTGGATCAGAACTAAAGGCTGTTCAGTGTTAATTCCTGAAGTGTAGAGCTGGGTGCACACATGAACCTTTTTTTTATTCCCTTGGGCCTTGTGATAATTTTCTTCACATCCATGTGTCATGCTTTTAAGAAAGGGTGCTGCAATAGTGAGACAGATGACCCACTGGCTGCAAAATCATCATTTAGTCACAGACCTTCTGTTAGCGGTTGTGACAGGCTCCTGTCATTGAGCTCTGAAGAGGTAGACTGTAACCACAGGTCTCTATATAGGCCTTCTTTTCCTACTTCCATACCCATTGCAGTGTGTGATTAATTTTTTCCTAGTGATTTGAGAGCCAACTTGGGCTTCTCCCTTATGCAAGAAAATTGTAACTCTACAAAAATGAGCATCACATAAACCGCAGTTCAAAATGAGGGCACTGCTTCTTAACATTCCAGCACTGAAGACAGAGTTGAGAACAATACCCCTCTATGCTTGTTCTGGGCATTCAAGGTATGTTGTGATGTGTGAACTATCAGGATAGTGTGTAATCATATGGCCACTCCAGGTCAGGTAGTGAGCTATAGTTCACAGGTGTTCACATTGTTGGGAAGTGACCATGAGATGCACTCTCTCAGTCACAGTTCTAGTTCGGTAATGATGCTGAAAATTAAGAAAAACCTGTCTGGCCACAATTTTCTGGCAGTAGGGCACTCTAAAGGTTATCCTTTTCATTACATGGACAAGCATGGTCCATGCCTCTTTTGTTTTATTTGAACTTTTGTTTAATTCAGCAGGATAGGTAGTGTTGATGATAGATGCCTTCTACCAACAGAAATAGCGGAGAAATTCTTGAATGCATTGCCACATTTTTCTGTAATTCTGTAGTTAGCAAAAATCAAGAAAAGGATGAGGAAGATTATCATTGTCATCCTGTGGTAGCTGGGATGGGTGGTGTTTCAGGTTTTCAGGCCTCTGTCAGTACAGGGACCTATCCTAGTACAACCCATGGAATTCTTGATTAGTTGGGGGTGTGATAAGGCTCTATGACAGTTACCGGTTGCTCCATTAAATCCTGTTCTGCCACTGAATATTCTGGCAGAAGTCTGATATAATTAGACACAGCCAAATACATTGGTAGAAAAAAGTCTCCGTATGGATGGAGAAGTTTTTTTATACCACCTCTTTCTATTCGTTTGTTGTTTCTGTCTCGGGCAATTATATTGAGTTTTCACTATTTCATGGCCAGGGTGCTTGTTTCAGGATACCTGCATGTCAAGGCCTATGACAGTCAGTGCATCTCTTCAGAAGCTGATGCACAAATCTGCTGTTTATTTCTCTGTGCCCAGAAGGTTTCATGTTGGTGACAACAAATATTCTTTAATCTATAAGTGAACTACTGCATTTATTTGCATTAAATACCATTACCAATATTTGTGTCTTTGTTAGCACTAAAGAGGGTTAATGTTTTGGTGAGTAGATGGAATATTCAAAACTTACATTTTCAGTTACTTGATGGTTAAGGGGATATCAAATGTATCTGCAGAATGTCTGTGTAATGTTTCTAATTTTCACATATATATGAAAATGCTGGTTAGGGTACTGCTGTCTTGTTTAAAGTAACAAACTGAAGTGTATTTTATTTGTTTTTCAGCACAGGTTCACACAAGTTAAATGTTCCTTGTTCTCAGTTTAACTAACGAGAGCCAAATGAATCTGGTTCTGGGCGGTTTGTAGTTAACTCCATGTGTTTCTGTTACTTTTAAGTTCATGTTTTTGTTACTTTATATTATTGCCTATGGTTCATCCTCCTCTGCATAAAAGGAGGCCAGGTGAAGGTTTCTGGAAGTAAATTTATTACAGAGTTATAGCAGAAATTGTCAAAAATGTGTAGAGGGAATAAAAAAACACTGAATGCACCAACACAGCTGCAGAGACAAATACAGTCCATGGTTTATTCATCTAATATACAGTCTTTTAATAGGAGGGTCTCAAGCCATGGCAGCATATAAACAAACACTAGAAAATCTGTAAGATAATAAAGTTAAACAATGTGGGCCAGTAAAATATCCTTAAGATCTTTGTTCATACTATTAACATTACATTAGAAGGAAATGATGGATCAGAATGATTAATGCAATTAAAAATAATCCTTTCTCTAAGGAACATTGGTATAATAGAATGTCAGATTTGTTTCTGTTGAATATGCCTTTAGAACATCATTAATACAGCAGCAGAACAAAGTGTAATGAAATATATTGTTTATGTATCAATACTACAGTAAAATGTCACCTGCCATATATGTGCATAGAGACGTTGTACAGCAGTGTACAGTGGCATTGAGTTGGGAAGGAAACTGCACATTTTAAAGAAGTACAACAAAACAGTCATAAGAAACATGAAAATGGCCTGTTTCAGTAAAATCAGTGGTGGAGAGCTGCCATGATGCATGTGTAGAGTGCTTTATCTAAAATGGTGTTATGTTGTGGTAAAAGAAATGTTACAGGATGACCTTAAAATTAAAAAAAAAAAAAAAAAAAAAAGCAGCGTATTGAACTAAATTAATAAATTTTGGATTAGCATCACATTCAGGCAAACAGTGTATACATGTGCCACATATTATCTGTAACCTAGCAGTTGCTGCTTTTGTAGTAGCTCAGTGCCACACAACAGCTGGTTATCTGCAGCTGTTTTATGATAGTGGCGTACAGACACACGTGCTGATTATGAATTCTAGTTGCTGTTCTAAAAAATTCAAAGAAATGCACCTCTAACAAAATTGTGCAGCTTGTAACAGGAGACCAGCATACAAAATCCAAAATAGACAACTGCACAAAGCTATGTTGATGTAACAAAAACATGCCATGGTAAGTAACATGATGTGTCAGAACATAAGCTCCAGTGTGAGATGTTCTGTTGTAAATTGGCCTTGGTGCATTTCAAATATCACAACACTGATATCCACTTACTTTTTCAGTAGCTAGCAATATCCATATGTATTTGCACACCAGTCGCCAGTAATACAATACAGAAGGTGTGTAAGTTAGCAAGCACCAGTGTTTTACATACTAATAATCATAATGTGAGATACACTCAGTAATGCAAGCCAGTTACTTTTCTGCTTATATACTAGCAATATATTTCGTATTATTACTAGCTATGAAATAATCCTATTATTTTGGGCAAGATATTGCAGGTCATGATTCCATCAGTGTTTATTGCTGTTGTGGCAATTTCATCATAGACTGGGGATACATAAGAGAAAAGAGTAGCACTTCAAATGCTGAAATAAAGGCAGCACCATGTTTAAGTACTGCTTGGTTTTCCAGTTTGCTTTTAAGCCATGGTGCCTTTTGTGCAGAGTGTGTATGTCCTTATGGATCTTTGGTATTTTTATTTTTTGTCGGGTACTATGGGTAAAAATAATATTGACATTCCTGCAAATTACTCATTGTGTGTTGTGCAATTGTGAATAAGGTGGTGCCCCATTTGGATTAGTTGCTATGCCTTGTACTCACTGCCACAATAGACTCCTGCTTCCATTTTTAACATGAATTCAATTAAGCGGGTGATCAGAAAATAAAGAAGAGATACAAGACAGAAAGAAACAACATGGGGAAAATGTTACATTTCCTCTACCACTCCTTCTAGCTTTCTGACATCACCAGGGAGGCTACTTTATTGAGGTCAGCTCCACGAAGACCTCTATGAGAGGCATCAGTGGTGGCATCTGGGTCACAGGCTGTTGAAACTCCCACATCTGAGCACTTGGAAGCAATAACAGATATTCTTGCAGTGCAGTCACTAAATATTGCTTCAGAAGAGATAGTGTAATGTACAAATCCTGTGAACTATAATTATATGCCGAACCACTTACAATAGTGGTACCACTGTAGTCTATATGTATATACTGGTTTTGCACTGGTATGTCTGCAGTTCATGTAATGTGAATGATGGCATACAGGTGAAGGGTTATATCAAATACTGTATGGATTGGCCAGTAACATCATACGGAAAGTGTGTAAGTTAGAAATCACAGTGCTGTATGTGCATACAAGAAACATTCTATCTGATAGACAAAAATGCTCATTATTACGTTGAATAAATTAAACCATTTAAAGCTCAAAGAAGTATTGCTTAACATTTTTATTACTTGATTTTGAAAACATGCACATTCTACTCTGGTTAACTGTCTGACCACTAAATACTTACAGGAATAAAACAGTGGGTTACTTAAAAAAAGGCTTTTCCTTTTATGCTTACTTGTTAGTCTCATGGAAAACCATTTGGAGAGCCTATAATAGATACTCCATAATAGGCAGCCTACATTTATTTATTGTTGTAGCTTGTTGGGAACAGTGTATCTGTCTGACAGCAACAAGGAGAAATATGTCACTTTGGCCATTATATTTTTTAATTTTCTTCTGACAGATAAAACACTAGGCAAAATCTGTCCAACACTGTAACCTTTAATTCATAAAATTGTGAGTGCTTTCATCTGTTCAGAATGCAGACTTTCAGAATAAATAAATACAGCACAACATAATTCTTTATATAGCGAGCAGTCACATGATGTTTTATGGAAATGCAACCTCTCAATATTCACTTGCTTATATTTCAACAAACTGACTGTAGAGATGGTGTTAGTACCTGGAGGTTGGTCAGCATTCAAAATCATTTGCAAAAGCATCTCCCTCCTCAGTAACAAATTAGTCCAATCCTCACCTCTGGGGTTATAGTCAACCTTTTCTAGGATATGAAAAAGGCAAACGTATTAAAATCAGAGCATATCTCCATATGTCTAGATAAAGTATTATTCTTATGCTGCTTTTAACAGCATAAATACACCGATAAATCCTTTGAGACATTTCTCAGTTTTTCCTATACAAAATGCAGAAGATAATAAACAGGGTGCCACATATATTACTCCTTGGTGTTGCAGTTGTACCAACTTTTGCAAGACAATATCGTACGTTTATCTCCTATAGAAACAAAAATGCTGTATTAATAAACCTACATTGCTTGCATTCACCACACTCTAAAAATGCCAAATAAACTATTTTTTTCCCAGTCATAGGTGTCCTTACTCAAAAAGCTGTTTCAGATTAAAGCCAATTTGAAAATAAACTGGTATCTTAAACTAAGTCTGTTACTTAGGTTCCCACTCAATATTGTAATAGGCCAATGTTGTCCAATAATATTTTGTACTGCCTTCACATCAGTGGAAAATCTTAAGCAGAGTGCCTTAAAGCATTGTGGCCCTGTGCCCTTGAAGTAGAATGGTATTCTTAAGTGTATTTGAAGTAGAATGGTATTCTTAAGTGTATTTTCTACCCAAGTGTATTATTAGAATTCCCTGAATTTTCTTATTCTAAGCTGTCATAAAGGAAATGATGTATGACCTGTTATGCACAGTTAGCAAATTACATATAAACTGAAAAATTATAAATATGTATCCAGACAAAGCAATATTTCTATTACTGTGTGTAGGGTAAGGCCTATGGTGAGAGTAGACTGAAGACATGGAAGTGGAGTAGAGTAAGAGTACAAGAGTTCAAGGACTTCAGGAAGAAGAGAAAATATATGGAGTTGAAGAACAGCAGTACCTCAAAACAGCATGTCTGAGGACTGCAGAACAGATATGAGGCCAGATCAGGTGTGGAATTAAAGTCCATAAGGAAGGTTGGTGGTACAATGCAAAAGTCCAGGAAGTTATCAAAAGAAAGAAGGAGTGCAGGAAAAAGTAAGAGAAAAAGAAAATGCTGGTTAGCTTGCAAAGTGGCTAAAAGCAGTTACAATAGCAAAGAACAAAGAACCAGTAATACTATACAAGCTTCTGGAAAGTGACTGCAGATAGCACAAAGAAAGTATATCAGGTTGCCATGCAAAGACAGAGAAAGATAAAGACGAAAGTCATCAGACACATTTCTCAAGGGATGCCAGCAACAATCTGTTTACCAGTTTACAGGATGTCAAACACAGGTGGAAGGATTACTTCCATCAGCTTCAATATGAAGTAACCAGCCGTAGAGGCTGTACTGCCCCAGACACAGCCTACAATGAATAAAGACGCACCCACTCTAGAAGAGGTATGAATAGCACTAAGGAAAATAAAGTCAAGGAAAGCAGCAGGCTTCAATAATTTTGCAACATATATGATTAAGATGTTAGGTGAGTTAGAGGATGAAATGGCTCCAGGGGCTACTTTTACCATTATGCAGAGAAAAGCATCCCAGATAACTGGAGAACAAGCATTCTAGTACCAATGTACAATAACAAAGGGGGATGTTTACAATTTTGAGCAGTACAGAGACCTCAAACTCCTGTCACACTACATGGATAGGATGACTGATAAATGTATACACAGAGTAGTAGAAAATAAGATGGGAGATGAACAGTTAATTCAGATCAAGATGCAGGACAACCATTCCAATGTTTGCAGTGAGGCAGTTAAGATGAAGGTAGAGGTGATGAAAGAGAAAGCTAATTTGAGCTCTCCTGCAATGGATTGAAGTTCCTAAAATGTGTAGAATTAGTGTTGGCTATGTACAGTGCCCCCGATGACATAAGTACAAACAGTGTTTAGACTCACAGAGAGGTTCTCAGTGGGACTGGATGTGCATCAGGGTTTGGCTCTGCAACCAGTGCTGGTCATACTGGTGATGGTCTGCATTAACAAACAGGTTAGAGGGGACAGAACAACAAAGTTAATGTATGCAGATGTATTACAAGCAGACTTTGAACCGGACCTTCATCAAATGTTAGGTGAGTGGAATGCAAAACTATAGACACATGGGATGAAACTGAGTACAGACAAGACAGTTGTAGTGGCAGCAAATGGAGAAATCAAAAGAAGCTGAAAACTGAGATAGAAAAGTATTAAAACATGTTCACAGCTTCAGGTATTTGACGGGGGTGGTTGAGGAGAACAGATGTCTGAATGAAGAGGTCAAAGTTAGAATCAAAAGGGCTGTCAACAACTGGCATACAGAGTCAGGGGTAGTTTATGACAGAAGAATGCCAAAGAAGCTGAAAAGTAAGACATAAAAAACAGTCATGTGGCCAGTACTTATGTATGATACAGAAACCTGGGCAATGCAGTTGAGGAAGTTAGATATAATGGAGATGAAGTATCTGAGATGGATAATAAGATTTACACTGGGGGACAGATAAGGAAATGACATTGATGCAGATGCCAAAGTAGCTGCAGTTACAGAGCAGGTCAAAGAGTACAGATTACTATGGTTTGGGCACATGTGTAGGAAAGCAAAGAACAATCCGGTGATGAAGATTTGGGAGAGACCGGAAGAAGGCTAGAGAAAATGAGGGCAACTAATAAAGAGATGGATGGATTTGTGTGAGAGAAAACCTGCGACAGTCAGACCTCACCACTCAAGAAGGTAGAAGAATGGCATTGAATTGAGAAAGATGGTGACCTCTGATGTTATAGTCTGGCCCCATGTTTAAAAAAATAGGAGAAATGGGAGGTTGTTGATGATGATGATGATACACAGCAAATTCAGTGTTTGAAAAGGACTTTTTTATTGCAGTCTGGCATTATCCAGTTTCCAATGAGGGGTTGCTTGACCACTGCTCAAAAGCTTGATCATACCTTAGATCCTGAATATGTATGCAGTAAGCTGTCTTTTCATCAGAAGTAAAAATCCTATTTCAGCAGATTTTTTTTCTGATTTACTTGTAGCATGTTATCTATATAATTGCATGCAGTCATGCTGCTAAAGTGGTGGGATCAAATTCAAAGCTGAGCTGTACTGCAGCCCCTAAGGTATAATAGCAACCTTTGGTACCTCTTGTAGCTGACAGCCCTGTTGTTGCTGCCTGAAAGCTTTATAATGAAATCTCAGTGACAGACTGAATATAGCCATTTATACATACGTACCAAATGTATCTCTTCAAAGGCCTACAGTATCATAGTCTGACATATTGCATTATATTTTGTTTCCATTGGGGGTCTTGTGTTGAATCTCTGCTAGATATGGAGAATACAGTAATAGCCTAAAATATTTAGTTAATGAGGTGTCATCATATCAGAAGAAAAAGTCCTATATATTTGACCAAAACATGTATATCAATGTGGTTTACTATGAGTACACTGAAATATGTTGTGCTGAAAGTTAGGGTGTCAGGACTACATTTTTGGAGAAAAATGCTGAAGGCATTAAAACTTGAAAAGAAGATGTGGGAATTCAGTATAGAATTTTGAAAATGGTAATTTACCAAAATGATGCTTATGTTCTGTGATGCAGCAAAAGATGTCTTTCATATTCTGAACCTATGTTCACATGTGGTAAATGACTTATTTTTGTGTGTGTTTTTTATTGCTCACAGGAGTGCAACTGCAGTGTTCAGTATGCAAGTAGTGAGGTCTCTTATTTGTCTGTATGTAGGGTGATTCCACTGAATAGTTTCTATGCCATGATAGATGGTGTTTTGCAACATTAACTTTGATTCCTACATACTTCCACAGTCATGATACTTACTCTGTAGTAATTTCATAATGACTGCAGCAGTATTATAGACTTAATTTGAAAAGAATTGTGCACAAGTTTGTGTCACAGTATTATGTATGTTTACATTATGTTGCTTGTTTTTCAAGGTCTTCATTGCAGTTACTTTCTTTTCTGCTTGGTTTTCATTTCTTCTATTCATATACTAGGTCTGTAATGTTCTGTGCCAGGCATATTTTGTGCTTCTCAGTAAGAAAGAAATGCCATTATCAATCATGTTGCATAATGTTACCGTTGTTAAGGCATTAATGAAAGACACACCCCCTGAAAGTGCATTGGGAAATATGCAGTGCAAATAAGGACAGCTAGTATGACATACACGTGTGTCTATGCTTTTGTAGCTGTGCAGTGTTTCCCCTGTACTCTTTTGTTATGATACTTGCATGCAATCTTGATCATGTACTAAGATGTATAGAAAAGTTGTTATGTAGTATTTAAACAAATTAACATTTCAGCTGTATTCATTGTCACACCCGTACATGGTAAGACATGATAGGAGTAAAATCATTAAAATGAGCAATGGTAAGATACTGCCTCTGCAAGTCCTCTTGGGCTAACATCATTCTTTTCATCAAATAGTCTGTGGAAATAACTTTCCATAATGAGGAGTCACTTTCTTTTAAGATGACTACATACATGTACATAGTCTGTTTTATACCACTTACATGATTCTGCTTGACTTGCATTTTTCTAAGAAGATCAGTAATATTAAGAAATATTTTCCTAATAATGTCCTGTAATGACAGTGGAATCCTTCCACGATGTTTTGGTTATGAGGAAATGCTACCTCATAATGGTTCCAGAAGGATATATTGAACAGTGATGCTAACTTTGACATAGTACTTTTCATAGTACCATATCTGTTTCCCACTTAAGTAATTATCAGAAAAATTCACACAGTGAAAATGTTGCTGGAGGCACATAACCCCTAATTGATGTAAACATTTCCATCGCCTTTTCAAGATGTACAAAGTCAAGATTGGGCAGCTGCTTAGCAAGCAATGTGAATGATGTGCCATCACCAAATAAAAAAAAATGCTAGTGACGGCTTCTGTATATGACACAGAACAATTTGGCAGAAATGGAGGCAATAGTCTTTTATGAAAAAATAAGGTAGATTTTGCTAATAGTATTTATATGCCTTTTCTCTAAGTTGCTGAGCACCATATTAGAACTTAATATTTTGTTTTGTGGAGTGACAGACTTCATTTAAGGTTTGTAGGAAGGCATTATATGTTGACTCATGTTTCAGTGGTAGCAGTGAGCAGAAAACGGGTATTCTGCTATCCGTGCCTTTACCAAACTGTATACCCTCACTGAACTGCTTTGGTTTGCAAAAGGAATGTATCATCAGCCAGAATAATAGACTGTCTACATAACACATTAATGTTATCCACAGTTGTTAACAGCACAATATAATTGTCTGAGGATGATTCTGTGATGTACTTAATGAAAGTTTCACATTTTGACATTAAATATACTGGTTCTAATTTTGCAATATTATTTAGAATGCTATCACTTTCATTATGACTTATATTTCTCACTCTGTATACTTTAATTGAGTGTCATTGCATTAGTTAACTGTGTAAATACAGCAGTTGGCTAGAATCTTTCGATCTTAGATGGCTTGTCACTAATTATAGCAGTTCTTTTTATATTATGCTTAGTCAAGATAACACATTACCCATATGATTTGGTGCATGAAGATGAATATAGGATTTAAAAAAAAAGTTTCTCTCCATCAGGTGTTTCTAAGGTTACACATTACCATTTATGTCCAGTTAATGATTTAAGATTACGACATCAGTACTTTCTCTCAATGGTTTGCTTTCCCAAATGATAGCGATAGCCATCCACTCAAAGTATATTCCTTCCTTTCTGTAATGGTACAAACTAAGAGTACTTAATAACCCATCATGCAGCAGTGCTAGTGCATATGCTGTCCTGTGTTGTCATTTTTACAAATAAGTAATAATTTCCCATAAAGTATATAACAATGTAAATAGCTATCCTTCCAAACATTCTTTTAAATTATCTGCCATTTGGCAGGTCTAATCACATTGTAATGCTTTTATTGGACATGGGATAATGCATGTTTATACGAAATTTAAAAGACAATGACACCCTCACATATATAAAACAAGGAACAGTCAACAGGATAAAATCAATTGAAGTTCTGCTCCACAACACGTAGCAGGCACTAGCACACAAATAGCACCAACTTCTTCTTCCAAGATGATTTATTAATTTATTAATATTAAAACATCCACAGGTCAGGTTAAGCGCTTTCATCTATCTAGACTTCATCAGAACACAATACATTTACCTCAACATCTTTAAAATACATCCTAATGAGTCACATGTGTGTATCTAAATTAACTTTTAAAGTGCTAGTGCATAAACTGTACCATTCCTACATAATATAAGTCTTAATTTAAAATACATTCTTAAAAAATAAACTACATAATAAAATTGTTAAATGATTTCTATTTATGTAAAACACATTTAATTACATATGATTATATCTACCCCAAATACATGTGTTGTTAATTCACAATCATTTTGTATATACAAATTTTAAAATGAAAGATGTGTGCAATATCCATTTCCTACTTCCTGTCAACTTCTAAAATGGGCTTAATTGACAAATACTCATTTATACCCGGGGGGACAGATGCATTCAATTTTATTTGTCATCTTACTTCTCTTTCCCCCACTACCTTCCTAATGTCTCCACCTCTAGGATTATGCTTGACTATTTCTAGAATTCCAAACTGGAATCCTGTACATTCTTTATTTTCTTTTAAATGTTTCCAAAGTGCATTTTTTCATCCTCTTTCTTAATACTATATTCATGGTGTTTTACAAATTTTTTCATCCTCTTTCTTAATACTATATTCATGGTGTTTTGCAAATGTGTTTTACATAAATAGAAATCATTTAACAATTTTATTATGTAGTTCATTATGTAGTTTATTTTTTAAGAATGTATTTTAAATTAAGACTTATGTTATGTAGGAATGGTACAGTTTATGCACTAGCACTTTAAAAGTTAATTTAGATACACACATGTGACTCATTAGGATGTATTTAAAGATGTTGAGGTAAATGTATTGTGTTCTGATGAAGTCTAGATAGATGAAAGCGCTTAACCTGACCTGTGGATGTTTTAATATTAATAAATTAATAAATTATCTTGGAAGAAGAAGTTGGTGCTATTTGTGTGCTAGTGCCTGCTACATGTTGTGGAGCAGAACTTCAATTGATTTTACCCTCACATATATGGGGGGACTCTTCTATCCTTGCAGTGGAACACCGCTATGCTGAAAAATTGGACAGCAGTCTTTGAGTGCAACTTCATGCAAGATATTCTGGATGCATTTGGATTTGGAAAGTAATTATCAAAGTGCAGGTATAAAAAATATGCATGAGGCTGCCAACAACAGCGAAAAAATGTACTTCATCATGATAAAGTGTTTTTACAGGCCATTAAGACCAGTGGAATGATGGACAGAAGATCAATTGCATTATACTTGAAACTGCAGCACAAAATGGCCAACAGCTATCAAATGAAGTAGAACAGGAGCTTACTTATAATGCAGCACTGCAGTCACCAAGTAATTAATGTTCTACTTCACAAGGTACTAATATAAGACATTGCATTCCATTCCATTCAAAGCTGGTACAGTGTCTGTGAAACCTACTTTGTCTTACTGTGATCTAATCATGGTAATATATCAAGAACTAGTACAGCTAGATATTGATCTACTCTTGATGAGATGGATAGTTGCATGACTTACAAATAGGACATGGCAAGTATCATACAGCAACTGGACAGGTGAAATGCTTGGTTACAGTCAGGGTGTCCCACAGGGCTCTGTCGTAGGCCCTTACTTGTTTAAATTGTATCTTTCAGACCTAACTTTTTCATCTGAGATGTTCTACTGTCTTATGTGCAGATGACCTGATTACATGTGTTACAGATAAGGCATGTCTGCAAAATAACTTGACTAAATTGACCATTTGGACACAGGAGAATAATATGTTGATAAATACATCAAAAACTAAGCATATGAGATTTGGGAGACATAAACTGAAAGGTGAATATTTAATACAACACACAGTAATTGAAACTGTAGACTCATTTAAGGATCTGGATATATGTGTAAATTCAGTTATGAGTTTTTCTAATCCTATCAACCAATTGGTTAATGATAGTTATAACACTGTTGGTTGTATAACAAGATGTATAAAGTCTAGGAAATCAAAAACGATGAAGTCATTGTTAATTACATTAGACCCAAACTTGAGTATGGAATAACAATATGGAAACCCCATAAGAAAACAAGCATGAGTAAACTGGAAAGAGTACAGCGGAAATACACCAAGAGCATCCATGTCTATATTAAATAACCGAAGAGGTGTTTCAGCGAATATTTCTTCGCCGACACATAAACAGCAAACCCACAAATCCAATTTCTTTCCCTGGGAAAGAAATCGCTTGCCTAAAAAAAAAGAAACATCATTAAAAACATATCAAAGTGGAGGGGCTCCACCACCTACACCCCCAACTAAATATACCAACTCTGAGATCGCACTGCAGTGGGGAAAAGGGCAAACTTACAAGGGATGGCCAAGCGATTTCTTTCCCTGGGAAATAAATCGCTGTTCTGAACAATCATGCTTTAGTGTGTTCATTCATTATGGATCAGTGAAGAGGTGTTCGCTAAAACACCTCTTCAGTTATTTAATATAGACCCAAGCATCCATGGATGTGAAATTTTAAGTTATTATGAAAGACTAAAATATCTTACAGATATCTAAGAGGAGATCTTATTCAGGTATATAGGGCATTTAGAGACAACTACCTCTGGGAATGTCTGGCTTATCAAAAAGTACTAGAGAATCATCAGACAACCTATGTAGAAGATTCTATAGGAATGAGAAGTGTACTACTTAGTTTTCTGACAGAATAGCTGATGCATGGAACAGACCACCATATTACATTAAGGCAAATACTAGTTTAGATATTTTTAAGAACAGCCTGGACACTTATTATGGAAACAAGTGATGTTCATCGTGTTACCCTGCTGCAGTCATCACACTTGGGTTATCCTGTCGTCAGGCGGTCCTGCAGTCGGCCGGAATTCCAAAGTCTTGGTCCAGCGTCGGTTGCTGTCGCTTCTTCCCTGACGTCAGAGCGCCAGGGGTATATATATATAATGCATCCGACGCCATTTTTTTCAGTCTTTCTTGCCACGCGGTGCCCGAAGCAGAAGCAGTTCGCAAGTGCCGGTCGGCCGACTCCTGAGATTTTCGAAGTCGAATTTCAGATCCAAAGTCTTCAATAAAGCTAAGTACCCCGTTGGGGAAACTTTTCTTGCCTCAGACCGATGTCAGAAAAAGTTAACAATTGTATTTCTTGTGGGAAGCAAATACCTCATAAGGATTTTCATTCTTACTGCATACCTTGCCTAGGCCCAGACCACGATGTCACTAGTTGTCGTCTTTGTGCTAGGTTTAATAAGCGTACTATAAAAAGACGCTTTGATTTCGCATGACACTACTTCGGTAGAAAATTTAACTACACTATGCTGTCGGAGCAACCGACTACCAGCGTGCACAAAAAATGCAAGGATAAGGACAGGCAGCCTAGACCCAAGCCAGACTCCAAGGCCTCGGCTGGTCCGGTCTCCAGTTCACCGGTCTTCAGTGAGGCTCCGACACAGCCCCTGACTACCGCAGATCTGGAACCCGAGACCGCTTCAGAACTTTTGGCGGAAAGTACTAGGCCGACGCAGCCATTTTGTTTAGCCCCTACCGACGACACTGCTGAAAAATATGTCGGTCCTACAGTAACACCTTCGGTTTCTGAAGGCGTCTTCAGACCGACAACGCTCACCATAAAAATGTATCCTAAGACTAAGACTCCTATTAAACCTAAAAAGACTGCACTTCAGACCCCTGTTCAAGGCCCCATGCCTAAGAAACAGATGCTCAAAATGGCTGAAGATTTGATCTCTTTAATCAGGGGTTCCCAACCCCCCTCCTGACAAAAGGCCTAGACAAGAGAAAGATTATGCCTCCTCTGAACAAGTGTCTATTTCCTCAGGCTCCTCTGAGGACCAAGATTATTCCTTCTCCCTTTATGAAAATTCTGATGCTGAGGATTCTATTCCCTCAGCTTCTCCTCCTGAAGACTACTCTTTTGGGGAAACGTTACACACTATGAGGGAACATTTTCACTGGGAAGGTCAGGACTACTCTGACTCAAAGAAAAGGCTCAGAGAGTTTCTTTTACTCCCCCAGCACAGACCACTTGCCATCCCCCCAGTTTTAGACATTGTGGATTATGTTTACTTAGAATCCAGTTTGAACCCAGATTCTGTCTCCTGCTCCGGCCAGACCTGACAGATACTATACAGTGCCTGATTCCCACAAATTTCTTTATAAAAGTCCTGTTGCTGATCCAGAGACTATCTCCCAGGGTCCCAAAGGGGCTAAGGCTTCTATTACAAAAAATCCTGTACCCTCTGAAAGGGACTCCAGAGCACTAGACAGGTGGGGGAAAACGGTTTACACCTCAGCCACTCTAGCTATGAGGACACTAAACTGCCAGTTTCGCATGCTAAAATATCAGCAATTTTTAATGTCTCAGTTAACAGTCTGAATTGAAAGAAATGCAGGATCTGTTGCATGCAACTGAACAGGTGGGCAAACATACTTTGCAATGTGGGTTTGATTCTTTGGAGGCTTCCTGCAGAGCAGCTGTCACTGGGTCTGTTTACGTAGGCATGCTTGGTTAAAGGAACAAACTCTGCCTGATCATGTTAAAGCAAAGCTTCTAGATGCTCCCTTACAGCAGGATGTTCTTTTTGGAGTTAAAGCAGAAGAAGTCTTAAAGAGAATGGAGGATAAGGCAAAATCTATGCAGACAGTCAAAGATTTCCTACAGGTACAGCCCCCTCGCTTTAGCAGAAATTGGCCAACAAAAAATTGGTCCTTTCCAGCTACTGACAGGCCACAGAGGGGTAAATACAGACGTCCAAGAGGCAGAGGACAACCACAAGCCCAGTACAAACCTCAACAATGGGGCACTGTAGCACAGAGGGGAAGAGAAGACAGGTCCCAAACTACCAGAAGGCAAACTCAATAACTTGCACCTCATCTGGCCAAGCAACACTCTCTTGGCAGCCCCCTTGGGAGGAAAACTCGCACTTTTTTCAGACAACTGGCACATTGTCATAAAGGACAAATGGGTCCTAGACATAATTTCACGAGGATACAGATTCCATTTTCACACCTTGCCAGTGAAAAGAGGATGCCAAACCTGCCACAAAATCAATGGGCAGACGCACAAAGACAAATTACAGCTCTCATGGACATGAGAGCCATTCAACTGGTACCTACTCGAGAGCAAGGCCAAGGATTTTACTCAAGACTCTTTCTAGTTCCCAGAAAGGACAATGCCTGGAGACCAATTCTGGACCTTTCAATTCTAAACATCTTCTTACAAGTACCCAAATTCAAGATGCTAACACTACAGCAGCTTCTTCCCATGTTGGGCAAGAAAGCATGGCTAGTAATGTTGGACCTCAAGGAGGCATACCTGCATGTCCCTATCAGACAAAGTTGCAGAAGATACCTCCGTTTCATTGCAGGTTCAACCCATTACCAATTCTCTGAACTGCCCTTTGGCTTATCTACTGCGCCCAGGGTCTTCACAAAATGCCTGGCACCAGTAATTGCATACTGCAGACAAAGAGGAATTCAAATATACCCATACCTGGATGACTGCCTCATCCAAGCAGAAAGCAAGGACATCCTCTTACAGCATCTGGCTTTTGTAAAACATCTTCTAAGTTGCCTGGGGTACACAGTAAACGAAAAGAAACCAAAACTAGTACCCTCACAAAATATGACATTCCTGGGTGCCAGCTTGAATACAATGGCCCAGAAGGCTTATCTGATGCCAGACAAACAACTACAACTGACTCAATATTTCAAAACACTGGCAACAAAGACCCAAGTACCTGCAAGAAAAATTCTGCAGGCCTTGGGCTTCATGGCATCTTGCATACTACTAATACCATTTGCAAAGCTGCATATGAGGAAATTACAGTGGTACTAAAAAGCGTATGGTCTCAACACAGCCACAGCTTGGACACAATGATATCTCTCATTCCCTGCCTACAACAGGAGTTTCTATGGTGGTCGCTGGCATGTCACCTCAACAAGGGTCAGCCTTTCACCTTGCCCCCAGCCAGGCAAACTATGACAACAGATGCATCGGACTACGCCTGGGGGGCACACATGGCAGGACAGTGCGTACAAGGCATATGGACTGCAGATCAAAGGAATCTGCACATCAATCAAAAAGAGATGCTAGCTGTACAGAATGCTCTGACAGCCTTCAAGAATCTATTACATCCAGGACAACTTACAATAAGGATGGACAACACTACAGTAATGTGGTACATAAACAAACAAGGGGGTACACACTCCTACCCTCTATGCAGGCAAGCAATGACCTTGTGGAACACAGCTCTGGCTTACCAAATTCAGTTACAAGCTCAATTCCTGCCAGGAAAAAAGAACACATTGGCAGACGACCTCAGCAGAAACATCATGGATCCCCACGAGTGGAAACTGGATCCACAAGTATTTGCAATGATAACTCAAAAATGGGGCCTTCCAGACATAGACCTGTTTGCCAGTCCTCAAAATTATCAACTAACAAAATTTTGTACAAGGACACTTCACCATCAAGCTTGGAAAGTGGATGCACTCTCATTCTGTTGGAAAAACCTGACAGTATATGCCTTCCCTCCATTGCCTCTCCTCACAAAGGTGCTTCTGAAAGTCATAAAGGAGAGACCACGACTGATACTCATAACCCCAGACTGGCCACGCCAGCACTGGTATCCACTGTTGAGGAATATGGCCCAGGGCCCACCTTGGATTTTACCACAAATTGCCCATTTGCTCACACAGCAAAACAATCAGATTCTTCACAGCCAGCTAAAAACCTTAAATCTGGCTGCATGGCAAATCACCTAAACATCTAGCCAGCTCCTCTTTCCCAAGCAGTTATGGATGTTATTCTGGAAGTTAGGAGGCCTAGCACCAGGAAGGTCTATTCAGACAAATGGAAAAGGTTTTGTGCCTGGAACCAAGTTAAAGGCCAAAACGCACTTCAGCCTCACATGCCTCAGATTCTACAGTATTTAACTGAGATGTTGCATAAAGGACTTTCTTTTTCTTCCATTAAAATCCACGCATCAGCTATTTCAGCCCACTACATCACGGAACCACCCTTATTTTCGCATCCACTTCTAAGGCAGTTCCTCAGAGGGGCAAAAAATATTAGGCCCCCCAGGAGATCACCTACACCAACATGGGACCTAAATTTTGTTCTGGAAAAACTTATGCTACCTCCCTTTGAACCAGCTTTCTCTGCAGATCTACAGTTCCTATCATGGAAGACTGCTCTGCTGCTAGCAATAACTTCAGCTAGAAGAGTCTCAGAGCTGCAGGCACTAATGGCAGTGGAACCTTTCCTCATTTTCCATCAAGACAGAGTTTCTCTACGAACTAATCCTTCCTTCATGCCTAAGGTGGTTTCCAGTGTGTCTTTAAATCAAACCATTCACTTACCCACCTTCTTCCCAAACCCACAGAACAAAGGAGAAAGACTCCTGCATTCCTTGGACATTCACAGGCAACTTCGTTACTACTTGGATAAAACTAAGGCTTTCAGGAAATCTGACCAGCTCTTTGTATCCTATGCTACACTTCACAAGGGAAGGCTATATCAAAACAAACCATTTCCAAATGGATAGGAAATTGCATTTGTTTTTGCTATACCCACCATGGAAAGCCAGTTCCTGCTACCATTAGGCCCCACTCTACCAGGGCAACAGCTACATCTACAGCCTTCCTCAGGGGGGTTCCAACCAAGGAGATTTTGGAAGCTGCAACTTGGAGTTCAGTACACATCTTTACCAAATACTATCACTTACCACTTTACTCTAAGACTAGGGCTGGCTTCGCCACTGCAGTTCTGCAGGGCCTTCTAGCCTCCTCTAACCATCTATAACACCTCCACCCATCCATAGCTTTGGGATTCTACCCAAGTGTGATGACTGCAGCAGGGTAACACGATGAGCATAGTACAGATGTTCTTCATCTCACATTGCTGCAGTCCTTACACTTGGGTAGTCCGCTGTCCTCGGTTGGCCCGAATATCAAAGTATAAGGCTGACGTCGGTCAAGGCGCATTTGACTGACATCAGGACGTCAGGGTACAAATGCGCATGACCGACGTCATATCCTCAGTCTTTTTTGCCGCATGGTCCGATGCAGAAGCAGCGTTGCAAGTGCCGGTTGGCGTTCTGAAATTGTTCGATTTCGGAGTTTCAGACCGAGTCAAAGTTGGCTAAGTACCCGTTGGGGAATATTTTAGTTTTTTCTTGCCTCAGTGGTTTACCGGATGTCAGAAAAAGTGAATAATTGTATTTCTTGTGGGAAACAGATACCGCATAGAGACTATCATACTTTGTGTATTCCTTGTTTAGGGCCTGAGCACGACGTTGTTGGGTGTCGCTCTTGTGCTAGATTCAATAAGCGCACTATAAAGAGAAGGTTAGATTGTGCCAGGTTAGTCTTGAAGCGGTGCAATTATAAAATGCCGCCGGATGCTCCGCCCGCTTCTTCGAAGAAGCGCAAGGACAAAGCAGTTAAGCCTAGGCTAGAAGAACCGTCTGTACCGGACGCCGGTTCTTTAGAGGTGTCGGTGGAGCCGGTGGTTCCACCGGAGGTTTCTTTGGGATCCCAGGGAGAGACTTTGTTACTGCAGGATGTGGCCTCTCAGGAGGCAGGTCAGGCTGATGGGGCTTCTCAGGTTACTGTACTCCCCTCCCTTCCTAGGGTGGTTAGGCCCTCTCCTTCTGTTTCCAAGGCTTCTCCCAGAGGCAGGCCAGGTTTAGCTTCAGTTGGTGTCACCCCTAGTTCTTCAGGAACTGTGCCCAAGAAGCATATGCTTAAAATGGCAGAAGATTTGATTACTTTGATTAGGGGTTCTTTGCCCCCTCCTGATAAGAGACCTAGGGTGGAGCCTGAGCTAGGGAGTTTTGAGCAGGCTTCGGATGTTTCAGAGTCTTCGGCTGAAGACTTGCAGGAGTATTCCCCTTATTCTGATTCTGATGTGGATGATTCTACTCCTTCTGCTTCTCCTCCTGAGGATTTTTCTTTTTCAGAAACTCTTCATTCCATGAGGGAGCATTTTAAGTGGGAAGGTCAGGACTTCTCTGATTCCAGGAAAAGGCTTAGGGAATTTTTGTTCAGCATAGGCCTTTGGCTATACCTCCTGTTTTGGATGTGGTGGAAGATGTTTTTACAGAGGCTTCTCTTAATCCTGATTCTTTGCCTCCTGCTCCTGTTAAACCGGATAGGTATTACAGGGTGCCTGAAGCTCATAAGTATCGAGTCCTAGGGCAGACCCAGAAACTGTTAGTCAGGGGCCTAAAGGTGTTAAGGCTTCTGTTGTCAAGAATCCGGTTCCTACAGATAAAGAGGCCAGGGCCTTGGATAGATGGGGAAAGAAAGTTTATACTTCTTCCACTCTAGCTATGAGGGCTTTGAATTGCCAGTTTCACATGTTGAAATACCAAAATTATCTCCTTTCTCAATTGAAGTCTAAGGTTGATGCTCTGGCGGAAGGTATTGATTGTAAAGAGTTACAAGATTTAGTACATGTTTCTGAACAGGTGGGTAAGCATTCTTTGCAATGTGGTTTTGATGCTGTACAGGCCTCGTCTAGGGTGGCTGCCACTGGGTCAGTTCTTCGCAGGCACGCCTGGCTGAGGGATCAGAATTTATCTGACCATGTTAAAACAAGGATTTTAGATGCTCCTTTACAATCTGATGTGTTGTTTGGTTCTCCTGTTGAGGCAGTTTTAAAGAAAATGGAAGACAAGGCTAAGTCTATGCAGACTGTTAAAGATTTTTGCAGGTTCAGCCTCCAAAGTTTAGTAGAAATTGGCCTACTAAGGGGTGGACGTATCCTTCTTATGATTCCCAGTCTAGGGGTAGATCTAGACGTGGCAGGGCAGAGCTCAGGGCTCTTTCAGGCCTAGAACAGGAGTTCTCCTGCACAGTCTTCGGTGAGGGCAGGGGTCAGTCCTTTCGTAAACAGAACCAATGACCTACCTTTTCAGCTGCCAGAACCTTCTCGCCTGGCAGCACCTTTGGGAGGAAGGTTGGCACTTTTCAAAGAAAATTGGAGTTTAATTACCCAAGACAGATGGGTATTGGATATCATTTACCAAGGTTACAGGTTTTATTTCCATACCTTGCCTCCTTTCAAAGGCATGCCAGACATTCCTCCTCAACAAAGAATAGAGGCTCACAAGCAAATTTCTCTGTTACTCCAAATAGGGGCCATACAGCCGGTCCCTATGCCAGAAGTGGGCCTAGGATTTTATTCTCGCCTGTTCCTAGTACTAAAGAAAGGGAACACGTGGGGACCAATTTTGGACTTATCTATCCTCAACACTTATCTGGACATTCCCAAGTTCAAAATGTTGACGTTACAGCAGCTTTTACCTCTGCTGGGCAAAGATCATTGGATGGTAACTTTGGATCTCAAGGAGGCTTATCTTCATGTTCCTATCAGACTGAGTTGCAGGAAGTATCTGCGTTTTCGAGCTGGGACTTCTCATTATCAGTTCTCTGCATTGCCCTTTGTCTTATCTACTGTGCCCAGAGTGTTCACGAAGGTTCTGGCTCCAGTGATAGCTTTCCTCAGGTTAAAAGGAATACAGATCTATCCTTATTTGGACGATTGCCTGATTCTGGCTCAAGGAAGGGACGAGCTTCTTCATCATTTGGATTATGTGATAGCAGTGCTAAGATGCCTGGGGTATTCTGTGAACGAAATAAAGTCCAGTCTAGTACCCTCTCAGGACATGTGCTTTCTGGGTGTGAGACTGAATACAGCATCCCAGATGGCCTTTTGACCCCGGACAAACAAAAGAATCTTTCCCTTTACTTTCATCAGTTGTCTCATCAGTCCAGGCTGACTGCAAGGACAGTCCTTCAAGCCTTGGGGTTCATGGCATCTTGTATTCTGGTGCTTCCCAATGCCAAACTGCATATGAGGAAGCTACAATGGTATCTCAAAAATGTATGGACACAGCACTGCCAGGATTTGGACACTGTCATTCAAATAATACCTTGCATTCAAAAGGAATTGTTGTGGTGGGCTCAGGAATGTCACCTAAACAAGGGACTCTCTGTGACCCGGCCAGAGGCGAGTCAGATTCTAACAACAGATGCCTCAGACAAAGCTTGGGGAGCTCATCTGAATGGAAAGTGGATACAAGACAAGTGGTCTGCCAGCCTACAACATCTACATATCAACTTGAAAGAGATGTTAGCAGTCCAGTTTGCATTAATAGCTTTCAAAGATTTACTTCTTCCAGGGCAGGTGTTGATTCTAACAGACAACACAACTGTCATGTGGTACATCAACAAGCAAGGCGGGACACATTCTTATCCTCTATGCAGGCAAGCAATGATTTTGTGGGAGACTGCTCTCAGTTTACAGCTAAATCTTCAGGCAAGGTTTCTGCCGGGAGCACAGAACTCCTTAGCAGATGTGTTGAGCAGACAAAGTATGGATCCCCACGAGTGGAAATTGGATCCTCATGTATTTCAGAAATTGACAGTGTCATGGGGAACTCCAGACATAGATCTGTTCGCTTCTCCACTAAACCACCAGCTGCCAAAGTTTTGCACAAAAGGTTTCATCCCACAGCTTGGAAAGTGGATGCTCTTTCCTTCAATTGGAGCAATCTTCATGTGTATGCCTTTCCGCCTCTGCCTCTCCTCCCAAAGGTACTACTAAAGGCCAGACAAGACAAGCCAAGGATGATTTTGATAGCTCCAGATTGGCCTCGACAGCATTGGTACCCATTACTGAGAAGCCTGGTACGGAAGCCTCCATGGCCTTTGCCTTCGATTCCACACCTGTTGTCTCAGGAGGACAGTCATTTGCTCAATGTCAAGCTTCACTCTCTGCACCTAACAGCCTGGCATATTCTGTTTTGAACCATAGTGGGCCTCCACTTCCACAGCAAGTTTTGAATGTTATTTTGGAAGCTAGAAGACCTAGTACAAGGAAAGTGTACGCAGATAAATGGAAGATATTTTTATTTTGGAGTGCAGCAAAGGATTTTGATGTTTCTGAGCGTAATTTAAGTGTGGCTCTTCAATATCTTACTGAGTTACTGGACAAAGGTTTGTCCTTCTCTTCTATTAAGGTTCATGCTGCAGCAATTTCGGCTCACTATGATTGTGACCCACCATTGTTTTCTCATCCTTTGTTCAAGCAATTTCTTAGAGGGGCAAAGAATATAAGACCCCCACGAAGAGCTCCTACTCCTGCTTGGGATCTCAATTTTGTGTTGGAGAAACTCACTCTACAACCTTTTGAGCCTGCAGCTACTACTGAATTAAAGTTTTTATCATGGAAGACTGCTTTTTTGTTGGCTATTACCTCTGCAAGAAGGGTTTCTGAGTTGCAGGCCCTTATGGCGGTTGAGCCTTTCTTAATTTTCCATAAGGATAGGGTATCTTTACGTACTAATCCTTCCTTTATGCCTAAAGTGGTTTCTAGTGTGGCTTTAAACCAAACTATTCATTTGCCTACTTTTTATGCAAATCCCCAAAATAAAGGGGAAAAGATTTTGCACACTTTAGATGTACACAGGCAGTTGCGATATTATTTGGACAGAACTGAAGGGTTCAGGCAGTCTCAGCAGTTATTTGTTTCTTTTGCTTTGAGTTCTCAGGGCAAGCCTGTGTCAAAACAAACTATTTCTAAGTGGATTGGGTTTTGCATTGCTTTCTGTTATTCCCATCATGGCAAGGAGATTCCAGCTGGGATTAGGCCTCATTCCACTAGGGCTACTGCCACTTGACAGCTTTTGAGGGGGTGGCAACTAAGGATATTTTGGAGGCAGCTACTTGGAGTTCAGTGCATACTTTCTCTAGGCATTATCACCTACCACTTTACTCTAAATCCAGGGCTGGTTTTGCCACTGCTGTTTTGCAGGGCATTTTGGCAGCTCCTGCTTCCTTATAGTTTGGCCATCCTCCCTTACCTCTGCTTTGGGATTCTACCCAAGTGTAAGGACTGCAGCAATGTGAGATGAAGAACATAGTACAGTTTTGTACCTACCATAAATGTAGATGTTCAAGATCCACATTGCTGCAGTCCAATTTACCCTCCCTCCTTCCCTCTGTAGTTAGAGGCGGTTGTGTGGGTTGGGTTGTCAATATGAGGTATATTGTATATATTGTATATATTGTACATATTTTTAGTGCTAGGATGGTTGGTTGTTTGTTTGCTGTCTTTTGGTTTTGACCTTTATTTTTAGGGTCTTCTGACATCTGGGGCAAGAAAAGACTGAGGATATGACGTCGGTCATGCGCATTTGTACCCTGACGTCCTGATGTCAGTCAAATGCGCCTTGACCGACGTCAGCCTTATACTTTGATATTCGGGCCGACCGAGGACAGCGGACTACCCAAGTGTTAGGACTGCAGCAATGTGGATCTTCGAACATCTACATTTATGGTAGGTACAAAACTGTACTTTTTGTACCTACCATAAATGTAGATGTTCGAGTGTTCACCCTGCTGCAGTCCAGGTTACCCTCCCTCCATCCCCTCTGATCTAACTGGCTAAATCTCTACAATACATTCCTGATGTATTTGCTTATAGCTGGAGGGATTTTGTGTTTGTGCAAAAATTACTTAATTTGGTACTAATTACTGACCACCTTTTTGGGGGCACCTGACATCTGGGGCAAGAAAAACTGAAGAAAATGGCATCGGATGCATTATATATACCCCTGACACTCTGACGTCAGGGAAGAAGCGACAGCAACCGACGCCGGACCAAGACTTTTGAATTCCGGCTGACTGCGGGACCGCCTGATGACAGGATAATCCAAGTGTGATGACTGCAGCAGGGTGAACACTCGAACATCTACATTTATGGTAGGTACAAAACTGTACTTTTTGGTATACTGGCAAGCTATAAGGGCTTTAATGCCTGCACTTGAAATATTTGTATATATGTATAGAACACTCATTATGGTTATTTACACATGGGATACTATATGTCTTCACAATGTAATGTGAAAAAATTTTTGCATGGCATATAAATTCCTTGCTTTTATTACATAAAATTGTTAATTTTGGCAAACTTAGCATTCAGCGATTCAATGAGATGTATGTGAAGCCCAGGACCTTTAAAGGTAAGTTAAGGGCTTGCTTTAATTTAGACCCTGTTTCATATAACATTTTAAACAATAAGTCTAATTAAGGTTAAATGTTAGTAAACTATTTGCACACCTAATATCTACAGGTAGAATGTTTCATAATCTACCAGCCCTAAAATGGAAAACAAAGACTTCAGTTTAGAATTAACACTAAGTAAATGAACTAATAAGTTACTATTCCTAGTATTTAAACCACAATTGATAAAACCAACTCCCAACATTGCAGAAAACACTTCATCCTTCATATACTTGTAGACCAAAATTAAATCAGCCCTTAACAACCTATAATCTATTGAATAAAGTGATACATTTTCAAGTCTCTTAGCATATAAGGATCCACATCCAACTATATGGTTAGTAAATGTTCTTTGAACATGGCCAAGCTTAGCTTGATTTGAAATCCCCAACACATAAAAAGAACCACAATATTCTATCATAGGATGAATACTGGAAGAAAATAATGTTACCATAATAAACCATGCCCCTAGATGTAAAGGTCCTAAAATATTCTTTAGTAGTCCATAACATTTCTTAATAACACAATTCACAAGAGTATCAAAAGAGAGAGAGATGAGTAAAGAATTACACTTAAATCCTTAACTTAAGTGAGAGGCACGTAGAGTTATCCAAATCATATGGAAATTATTGTTTACAACATCAAAATGGATAACTGAACATTTATCATTAAATATCATATCCTTATTTTTTACCCATGTAGTTAACATTATCCAGATAATTTTGCAAAGACTGATTATCTATTGTATTTGTTATTGTGCCTCTGTCCTTTAAATTATCACCAAATTTACTCAAAAAATTGTTTGGATATCAGACAATCACTGATAAGCAGCTCAAATGACAGAGGACCAAAACTGACCCCAGGAAACACCACTTTTAATGGTGACATATTCTGAAAATTTGTCCTTAATCTTAATTAACTCTGCTTTTCAGACCTAACAATCAATTTATAGCAACTCCCTTTACAAAACATTCCTGTCTGTCCTCCCCAGTTTATCAATAAAAACAGAATGTGGAACTGAATCAAAGACCTTAGCAGATCCATGTAAACCACATCTGTAACTAAACATTCATCCAAAAAGTTTATTACATATTTATAAAAATTAACCAGGTTAGATAGACTTGATTGTCCAGATATGAATCCATGTTGCTATATATCACTAGAAAAAAATAAACATATGCTTAAATTATACACTTAGTGCCCTCTTCAAATACTTCCCTAAGATACATGTCAAACTAAATAGTCTGTAATCACCAATACTATTATAACCAGGTTGATTTTTATGTTATTGGAAAAACACTGCCCTCCTTCCAATTTTTTGAGACAAAACTTTCAGTTAGTTTTCTGAAACAAATAACCCAAACAAGGGTACAAACAATCACTTATTCTTCCCAAAAAGTAACCATTCATTCCATCTGGTCCATCTACTGAGTTCTTTTTAATGCGATCTAAAGATAATTTTATGTATTTTCCATTAATGGTGGACATCTACCTGCTAAATTTGGTGGAAAATGAAAAGTTTATAGCATTTATGAAGGGCCTACAAAAAAAAATCAACAAACAAATTAGCCAAAATTTCAGAGTCAGTTATATACCTCGAACCATCTCCTAACATCAGACTTGAATTATCTTCCAAATCATAGCCTTGTAAGTGTTTAAACAAGCCCTTTTTATAGTCCAATACACTGGTAGCCAATTTTATTTCGTAGGCAATTCTATGCCCATTAACTAATTTTATAGAACATTTCTTATAGTTGTTATAAACAGACTTATTTGTCACAGTTGGATGAGCCCTAAAATAACTGTACATTATTTTTCTTTTTTCTTCTAATTCAAGTTTTACACTCCACCATGGAGATCTAAAATGTTTCCTCCCTGTAGAAATACATATTAGGACAAAATAGTCTTGTAAAGTTTCAGTTTTAATATCTGCAAAATCTGATCTGTATAATTGTTTTACCTGCATCCTTTTATTAACTGTTATTAAATTAAAGCCCATAATTTCAAAAATGATACACAAATAGTCTGAATTCCGCAACTCTGGAGCTGTACTACAGTATTTATATTTTAATTTATTAGGGAGCCAGGCTACTTCCCATAGTATTCTCAGTTACAATCTGTGAATAACTCCATGAGATACTTTTGCTTAAGATTTTATTTTCCAGTTTACTAGATAACAATATTGACCAATCAATACTAGAAGCTTTTAAGTCACAAGAAATTATATCATAGTTCTTCTCAAAACAAGTAATTGTTTGTTGATTCAACAAAACATCAAGTTTATTAGGCAAATTTGTTGAATGATATTAAAAGGCCCCATTCTTACTTCTACCATCATTAGTTAATCTCACAGTCATAAAGTCTTAACTTCTCATCACTTGAAACAAATACATAAGTAAACTTGGTAGAACTGTAAATAGATACTCCTCCCCCTCTTATTAGACCTATAAATATGATGCTCACTAAAATCTTGAATATTCAGTGAAGTATTGTTATTCTTGAATCAGATTTCAGTTATAAATAGAATATCAAAACCACAATTTACTAAATAGTAAAGTCAGCTAACTTATTATTAAGACTTCATGCATTAGTTAACAAACATTTCAAAAAATTAAAAAAAAATCCTTTTTCCATTCACATTAATCACATCCTCCACCCTAAAAAAAATTAAATAATTTTGTTAAATAGGTACGCAACACAAGATTGCCCACATGACTCAACTGCAGCTCATCATTAACAAAATAAACATTCTCGCCATTGAAGTTTTCCCAAGGTTGAACAGATTGCATACGATGCTTCAATGATTCTCTTCTAATAAAGCTGGTAAATGCTTTCACTTTTAAGTGCATTTTGCTGTTAATTCTCAGAGCTGGAAAAATATGACAAAAGAACAATTTAAAGCCATATATTTTACTTAAATCAGATGTCAGCCACAGTTTTCTGAAAGTTGGACTCACTTGACCTAATTACATCATTAGACCCACATACAACAATAATTTCATCATGTCACAAGTGACTATCACATAATTTCTTAATACTATCCATTATATTTCCCAGTTTAACTACACTATGCCACAAGACACTGTAATCTGTCTTTGTATCCTAGACAGAATATTCTAAAAACTCTTAACAAAGAATCTTGTATAATTAGGATTTATGTATCTTTTACTGCACTGGAACTTGTACATAAATTTCCACCAAGGTCACTTGAGTTTACCCTACCAGTTACATCATTGGTTAGGTTAATAATATCATGAGCACTCCTATGTTTCTTTTTCTTAACCAACTGGTAATGATCCACCTCATCTTCCTCATTCAATGGAAGCTTATTTAAATTAACAACAACAGTATTAGAGCCAACCTTACATATATTACTTCCATTTGGAAATACAGCCCCATCATCTATCACTTTACAAGGACAAGAAGGTTTCTTGCTAAGTTTAGCTCAGTACACTGTTTGTCACTAGCACTACAGGATTTTACAATATCACCCTAAATTCCTATAGTCTGGCTACCAATATATGACAAACAAGAACCTGTAACAACCCCCAAAGTCAGTTAGTACAGGTCTGAATAGTATTGTTAGAACTGTTATTAGAAGTTTGAAAAGCATTTTTTTTAAATCTTAACAACCTAAAAAAGATTTTCACAATTTGGATTATCACCCCTACTCCCACCACCTTCACTACTGAACATCTGTTGCATTTGGTCCTACCAACTGTAAACTCTGAGCAATTTATACCATACATATTGCAACTGATGCATTTAACTAAGTAACCCCTAGAAACTAGGTCATTTAAACAAAACTAATCCATCAAGTCCATTTAACTAATAAGACAGCAATTCAAAATAAATCTACTAAATTACTTGTTTACAAGCCATAGAACTATAACACTTACTGTCCTACACTGTTGACACAAGACGCTAGACATGTCTGCTCATGAGCAGAGCAAAATTACTTCAGAACACAGCCCCATATATGAAGATGCACACCCCTGTTACACAGCACATACTTTCAGTGCTGTAAAACTGAGAAAAATAAAAATTCAAAGTAAAATTTCTTCACCTGTGTCCTTAAATGGACAGCTAAAGAAGAGTTTACAGCACACCAAGTACTATCAGATAACAGAATATAGCATCTGTTCATGAGCAGAGCAGCTATAGTTCAATGCACAGTCCCATTTAGGAAGACACCCCCCCCCCATTACACAACACATACTTTCAGTACTGTAAAACTAAGAAAAATAAAAATTTCAAAGTTTCTTCACCCATGTCCTTAAAAGGACAGCCAGTGAAAAGTTCACAGCATAACAAGCACCACCAGATATGTAGGTAGACATCTCCACATATTACTACAAACAGTATTTTAGCAACATCATCATCATCGACATAGTGAACAAGATTGATCATTTCAAACATGTCTGTATTGATTAACAAATGTGTAATGCCAGATAACATATTCCACATTCTACATTCAGCAATACAGTCTTAAGAATAATTATATGTCAGAATTATATGCTTGTTGTTCAGATTTTCTACATAATATAGTTCAATATACTCATGGTAAACCTATCTTTCCATATTAATATATCTATATCAGTTTAGAATTCTCAACAAATAACAAAGCCTTATGAAGCTTAATATTGCTAGCAGCCCAAAAAGCAATTACACAGAAGTGGAAATTATGTATTAAATATATTATAAATGAAGTACTGCACATTGTATTGGAAATAAAACAGATAGGATCAGTAAAGTGTGGAAGAAGTAATTTTTATAAAAATAAATTATGCCTTTTGTGAACAATATATACAAAATTACGTTCAAATAGATAACTAAAATAAGTAGGTTGAAAAGACTTGTAAAGTAAATATGTAATTATGTGTAAGAGAAGGATGCCACCCATGCCATCAGTGAGATGAGAGCAGTGACCACTGCCAGAACTGTGACACCCATATGACAGGATGCCACCTACTGAGACATCAGGATGGTTGGCACAGATGAGGTTTTAATCCCTCCACTGCCAACCAGTGATGTAGTAATAGCTGGGAAGGGCACAAAAGTATGTTTTAGTAGTTAACTCTGAAAATACAACCTAACTCCAATGCATGAATGGGATGTGCACTGTTGTTCTGGGTACAGGCTTCTAACATTAACACACAGATTGGACTGCACTTGGGCCACTTACAGAGCTAAGCATTTGGCCAAGCACCCCAAGTCCTTGTCTCACTGCTACCTCTGTGTGCTAATGTCCTTCAGTGACAGAGGGGACTGGATGGGTATAAATGTGTTTTGGTTTGTGGCATAGTCATTTGGAGTAAGAGATAGTGAGAGAGAATGCGTGCATGGAATGAGTTAAGTTTGTGAGTAGGATTAGGGACAGTAGTGCTAAAAGTTGAAGAAAGAGCATAGCAGATACAAGTTATGAGTGAACAGATATATTTGGTATAAGAAGAATGGAGGAAATGTGAATATTTGTGTGAGTGCTCAAGATTTATACAGGTTTTGTGATGAGTTATGATTGTACAGTTTGGTATGTAAGATGTTTTGTGGTGAAGCAGGGTTTGGAGCAAAGTTTCTGTGAGAAAAGGGGAGCTGTATTTGTTCTTTAATGTGCTAGGATAAGGGGTAAATAAGTGAAAATGAAGTAGTATTCAGATGGTTTTAAGGGGTAATTGGTGGCAACACTTTGTTCTGTGTGAGTTAATAAGAAAGAAATGTGTTGAAGGAAGGTTGGGGAAAACATGTTTGCATGGGTTTTTGTGGATAAAGCAAGGAAAATGGCGATCTGTAGTATATGTGTAGTAAAGGGAAAGGTATATTTGAAGAATTCCTGTATTGTGCTAGTGTGGAGTAAATTAAGGTGTTACTGTTAAGAAAATGATGTGTGGTGATGGGTTGGGGAGGGCAGGAAGTGATTTGTAAGAAGTTGGAGGAAGGAAGAAAGTAATGTGCAGAGGACTAAAGCTCTAAACTGTTAATGACTTCTTCCAGAGCAGATGATACAGGGTTTGATTCCTTTCACTTCCATTTGCCTAATGTGTGACTCTGAGTAAATCATGTTATCTGACAGTGTTCCCAAGTCAACTCTGAAAAGGAGCAATTTGCCCAGTGTGCTTACCTAGTCAACAAAAGTTCAAATAAAATAATTAAAAAGGCAGGAAGTGTTGTGTGAGAAGTGAGAGGAGAAAGAGAAGAAATAATGCTGTATTTACTTGTTTATGCAGGAAGTAGGACTGCTGAGTGTGTGCATGTGATCGACTGGTGTTCTGCTGAGTGGAATTTAATACATTTAAATAGAATGTAAGTTGGAGGTGAGAACTGGGGGTAAGGTAGCTGAATGAAGGGAGCCAAGTGTAGCGAGGCTGAATGGAGCGGGACCCACCTCAGTAGTGCATTGTGTGAGTTCAGAAACAATCTGTGAATTTTGGCCCAAGAGGGAAATAACCAGGTAAGTAAAAGAAACCACTATCTTTTGTTTTGGTTATTCTGCTAGGTGAAATAAGTTCTCTGATGTGGAGAGGTGAAACTCATAACACCATCTTGAGTAAGGTGCTCAGACAAGATTAATCCTTCTACAAATTCAAAGAGGTGGATAGTAGTATAGCATTCCAAAATGGCCTCAGATAACCTAGAGCCTTTAAAGAGGAGAGAGGGATAGGAGTCCATATTGCAAACAAGAGGGTCAGGGCTGCTACTGTTTTTGACTCAATGTCTTTTCAATGACTCCAAATGTTTGGGTTTGTAGTACTGCAACAGGAATGATTAGCGTTAATAAAATTGGCATTGCTTCAGTCTTTGATATTAGCCAAGAATGCTCTTCCCAAGACTTACTATGTACAAAGAATTGCCTCCTTCTTCAATGTATTGGTAGTATATTTAGCTACAACTGTATTTTATTAGTCCTGCTGCTCCTACTACTATTGGAACTGTCTCAGTACCTCTCTTTCAGATTGATCACATTTCTGCTTGAAAATCCTGGTCTTTTATGACTTTGTGTCTTTCAGTACATTAGCTGCTATAATCACTGAATATAACAAAATCAATAATCAATGCTATTTTTGTATATTTTTCTTAAAAAACTGTATCTGGCTTCTTGCATCTATTTTCAAAACTATTGCTAATGGGTGATCGCATGTGATCTGAACATTGCCAGTAATGCTTTCTAGTTCATATTTCCATTGTTACTTTGTTGAAGCACCTTTTGATTTAATTACAACATTCAGTCTTCTTGGGTACACACCTGACATCAATTAAAGAAGCTCTGATTAACCCCAAATAAAGTTCAGCTGTCCTACTAGGATTTTCCTGACATTTATTCAGTTGCCTGCACAGCAAAAGCTATGGTTTACAGAGAGCTGACAAAGCATCAAAGGGATCTCATTGTTGAACGGTATCAGTCAGGAGAAGGGCACAAAAAAATTTCCACAGCATTGGATACACCATGGAACACAGTGAAGACAGTCATCAAAAAGTGGAGAAAATATGGGACAACAATGATGTTGCAAAGAACTGGACATCCCTGGGAATAAATGCCCTCTGTGCATTTTCTCTTAGCATGGGTGCTTTATTTATTTCTTTATTTTTTTAGACCAAAAAAAACCCCAACATATTTCATTGCTTTAAAAAATGTAGATAGATAGATAGATAGATAGATAGATAGATAGATAGATAGATGGATAGAGAGATAGTTATGAAAAGAATGCCCATACAATCATAGCAATCTAGGCAGATGCCTGATTGGCCTATGTGTAAGGCCAGCCCTGGGTACAAGGCAAGGAGCCCTATACATCTAGAATTCCATACATTTTGAATGGTTTATATACACCTGCAAACCACTGTGTTGTGCTGTTGTAACCATCCTGCAGAGTATTTCAAAGTAGAAAGCTTAAGTCTTATTTTAGGAAACGCAGATCTAGGAATGTACTATTTACCAATCAGCTCAATATGTGATACTCCCCAACATTGTGATGACATATGGCTGCTGGAGACAGCAGCCCACTGAATGAGGGGTGACTGCATTGAACTATGATTTTAGCTTTGTTGTCTGGCAGTATCTGTTCATCTCAGCAGCTCTGAATTTGTTGAACTCCTCAGCTTTGAGTTTGTTTAGCTATGTTCCAGTGTTATGTTGTAATCATGCTGTACTTGATACTCTCTGCTCGCTGCAATTTTAACTGTGTTTTCTGGCAATATCCTCATCTCACCACCAGCCTTGAGAACAAAGTAGGTTAAGATAGAATCTCTGTCATCTTCAGGAATTATTCTCTTTCATGTGTGCATTTTGCCTGATTTTGAGTTTTTAACACTACCTTTGTACTGCCCTATCAGTATACTATTAACTAATTTCATCTCCCCTCATTAATGCTGTCTCCTGTTTTAGCTCTCACTGTCTACAATGTACCATATCTTCATGCTTTCTCTATACTAATGCTGCTCTGTCTTGTTTCCTTATAACAGTCTCTTTATCCTTCAACAGTTAACCCCAGTGTTGTTGTTCTTATATTTCCAGATAGATGTGGGCTACCCCCTCCCCAAAAGACTACAGAGTTGCAAGTTAAGCAGAGCAAAGACAAGGAAATCTGCAAAAGCTTACAGATTTATAAATATTTACTCAGTCTAAGGGGGAATTTACTGGTCCATTTCTGTTATCATCTCAGTCATGGTCTGTTCAAAACGATAGAAGTTCAAAGTACTGAGCACTTTCATCTATCAGGCTTCATTAGATAAACTATTTCTTCCTGGAAGCGCTTGTTACTTTGAATAAACACAACAACTTAAAAGCTCAAAGAAGGATTGCTTCATGTTGTTATTATTACTTGATTTTGAGAACATGTACTTTCTACTCTGGTTAGCTGTCTGCCTGTAAAATACCTACAGGCATACAACAGTGGATTACTTCAAACAAAGAGACTTTTCCTTTTCTCTGTAATTAGCAAACATAATACCAATACTAATGACCTCTACTCCTAAACAAACCACATTCTCCATAGCATCTCCTCTCACCTTTTTCCACAATCTTAAATCCTCCTACACAGTGTCTCCAACAAACTACATAACCCCTACCAACTTAGCTTTGGTTTTAAACATAGATACAAATCCATATACCCCATCCTTTACACAACCTCTACCAAACATTAACTCCATCTGGTTATATCCACCTAAACCCAGGGCCCACTACTCATCCATCCACTCTTACCCACAATCACTACTCTCGTCAGTTTAATAGATCCCCACAACATCAGCTCCCCTCGGTTTAATAGGTCCCTAACATCTGCTCCCCCTAGTTTAATTGGGTCCCCCAACATCAGCTCCCTCAGTTTAATGGGTTCCCCCATCAGCTCTCCACAGTTTAATAGGTCCCCCAACATAAGATTTTTTCAGTATAATGGGTCCCCCAACATCAACTCTTCTCAGTTTAGTAGGTCCCCCAAAATCAGCTTTCTTCCATTTAATGGGTTCCCCCAACATCAGCTCTCCTCGGTTTAATAGGTCCACCAACATCAGCTTTCTTCAGTTTAATGGGTCCGCAACATCAGCTTTCTTCATTTTAATAGCGCTTATTCAATCACCCTATCCCAGACTTCTCCTTCATCACAAGAAGTGCCAAAGCATATGTAATACAACACACTTGCTACATGCTTAGGTCACATTGCATAACCCCAGTATTTTAGTTTTTACTGAAACCTGACTAAAGCCCAACATTAAAAATGATGAAATACTTCCCCCAGTCTATTATATCTTGAGACAAGACAGATTACACAAAAAAAGAAGGAAGCATATAATTTGTATATAATAACTCACCGGCACTTTCACCATATCCAGTCTTCCCACTTTCCTGAAATAATAACCCTTTCCCTTTTAAAAATCAGTTACCACAAAAATATCTGTCTCATCATTGTTTACATTCCCCAAAGCAACACCAGTTAAACTTTAGAAGACATTCCATCTTGGCTATCCAAAAATATTAACCACAAAAAAATTGTCCTAGGCGATTTAAGTAGTGATTGGCAATCTGTTTCTACTCTTAACCCTAACCCTGTCATAAATTTCTACAACTTTACACTACTCATTTTCTCTCTAAAGAGATACAACAAACACTCCAATAGATTCTATTTTAGACTAGGCCTTCACATCTGACCAAGGTAAAATTGTCTCTTCTGGTTCCCTCCCAAACTCTATGAGGGACCACCTCCCAATCCTTCCTAAAAGACTGTCAACTCTCCCCCTGAAGGATATCATTATAACCAAGTCCAAAACTTAGCTCAGAGTAACAAGAGATACATTCATAGGAATACTTAAAGCTGAATACTGAAAAACTCTCCCTCTAGGATGCAGTTGCATATTATAATGACATATTTTTCACTACAGCCAGACACAAAAGGGTCAAATTCAACCCTGGCCCTTGACTTACAAAAAACTCCTAAACAACTTATGAGAGCCAGAGACCTAGCATGGGAATCATGGCTTCATAGTAAAACAGTGACCAATGTCCAAAACTTCAGGGAGCTCCACAACCACTCCAAAAATCAATCGGATCTGATAAAAAAATTCACTACACCTTAATCCAAGATACATACACTAAGAACTCCAAGCAGTTCTGGTCCTTCATTAACAATTTGTCAAATCCAGGCCAGCCATCCTAACTAACTCTACTACCACCACCCATACCGAGCTTATGTCTAACCAGCTCAGGTCACACATCATGCATTTAGTCACCTCCCTCATAAACAACCTTCAACCTACCACCCACTCCATCCAAACTGGATTATCCTTTAAAATCCCTATCTTCCACATCAACCCAGTTTTTATCTCCACTATCAAAAAAAAATACTTTGTAAGCTAAAACCCACTATACTCACTGCTGATAAACTTCCCTCAGAATGCATTAGCACAGCTGCTGACACTTTAGTATACCCTGCCTCTATCCTCATAAATAGATCTATCCAGGAAAACTATGTGTCCATTATCTGGAAGTCACTAATTATTCTTTCACACAAACAAGGAGATGTAACTGAATTCTGTAATTATTGCCTAAAGCCATTCTTTCTACATTATCAAATTTCCTTGAAACGTGTATACAGTCCCAACTTTTCAAACATTTAAGATACAGAAAACAACATCCTGTCCTCTCCCAGAATGGCTTCAGGCAACACCACAGCACTACCATTTTCTCCTTAATTTTACCTGTTGTATCAATCTTCACACAGAACTGCGGTGGTGGTGCTGCGGTAGCGTTGTCGCCTCACAGTAAGACGTTGTCCTGTTCGATTCTCAGCTAGAGCGTCTTCTGTGTGGAGACATGCGTGAATGGGCGTACCTTCATTGAAGGTTGTGCGTCAGGGCCGGCAACTCAGCACGTAAAAATCTACTGCCAATCATTAGCGGACCAGAGTTCTGCTGTGGCGACCCCTAACTGGGAAAAGCCGAAAGACAAACAACAACAGTCAGTCTTCACACAGACTCTGTAAACTTTGTTTCCTCTCTATTCTTTGAATTATCTAAGGCACTTGACACTATATCCCATTAGATTATTTGTCATAGACTATCCTCAGTAGGCCTTGGCACCACTATCATTCTTAGTTCCATAGCTACCTTTCTAAGAGGCTACAGGCAGTAAAGTGGCAGAAAGAACTATCACCATTCTTGGCCATCTCAGTCAGAGTGCCACAAGGCTCAAACTTGGGCAGTGTACTCTGCACTGATACTAAAGACACAACTGCCATTCAGTATGTTGATGATGTTGCACTGGTAACCACAGCTAAGTCCCTCCAAGAACTCCAGGAAAAGACAGAAAAAGTTTCTCTTCTACAGAAACCTCGCTCAGCAATTCATACCTCCTGCTGAATAATAAGAAAACCAAGTTATTTCTTTAAACACCAAAATCTGCATCCTATACAAAAAAATACATTTTCCATCACCTCATCAAACAACACACCTATCAAATTTATGTCCCACACAAAGCTACTTTGTGTCATCATAGATAACCAGCTAAAGTTTGATATTCAAATGCAATAAGCAATCAGGAAAACCCACAGAAAAATTTGACTCCTATTTTTAAATAGCAATACTAAAAAACATTAGCCTTTGCATACCTCCTACCTTCACTACTAAATGCTCCCAAATCCTACCACTGCCTAGCCTTAAAACAGTAAGGTCGGCTAAAACATCCCCACTATTGCTCTATCATCAGTTAGCAATTGCTCATAATATATTCGACATACCAAAAAACTATACTGCAATCCAAACCATAGTGGAACCTTACACCCCTGTATGATCATTATGTTCCTTGGATAAGTCCCTATTAACCATAACTAAGTTCTACAACTCTGCTGGTCTATCTTTGTACTTAAATTAAGTCTCCAAAATCTGGAATTCTACCCCCTACCACCATCAGACAACAAAGCATATCCAGACTCAAAGGCCTCTCAAAACAACACTTTAAAAACACTTGGCTCTGTTATTGCACCTCCACAGACTAGACTCACCTCAACCCTTACATACTTACACTACCCTATATAGCTCAACAAAATAAATTCTCAATGTACATTTCCCACTGTCTATCACTTTTTATTGCTGCCTCTTCTACTGTCTCTACTTACTCCCTATCAGTTTTTCCCTCCAGCAATATTCCAACCGATATTCCTTCCTTCCACATCTACCTCAGCTTTACTGCAGTTTATTTTTTCACTTTATCACCAATAAGTATATACATTTCTCACATTTCCTAACCTCTCTGCTTCTACTCTTATCACCTTCTCTCTGCTTTCTATTCATATCTCCCACACCTGTTTTGTCTTATTTCTCCTACCCATAAATCTAAAGTTGTAATTTCACATTCTAAACTCACTATATATGCTAATCTTTCATATGTTAATATGTAATTACTATATTTTACTTACCGTGGTTTTTGTCAATTATAGTTGCCTTTTAGTTTCTCTGTCGTATAGCTGCTTTTCAGATTATTGTATGTGCAGATTCTAACTTTAAGATTTACATTTTCTCTGTTATATAAATTTGCCTACTTTGTAAATGGAATTTTTCTTCCTGTGACTCCAGTGAAAAGGGGTTACGATAGCCCAGTCGGAATACCCCAGTCAACAAAAGCAATAAATAAACAAATAATTGCCATATGGCTCCATGTAATTTGCAAAACTAGTTAATTATTCATGAGGGTTATGTTCAGCAGGACCATTCTGAGCTGTACCTTCTCTCTAATGAGTGTTGTGTCACAAATTTTCAAAAGCCTTTGCACATCCTTCATTTATGTTGGTATCAGTGCATACAGCTAAGCCATTAGCCCCACCATGCCTCTTCTCACTTTATTCTTGGACTTTGGTTGTTAGATGGTGCCTTTGTCAATAACTGGAATTGTACTTCATTGCATACAGTGTTTTGTTTCCACTAACTCTGCTTCTCTGGGGTAAACCTTGTGTACTAGTCATAATATCATTTACTATCTATACTGGAGACAGTGGCATTGACAAAAAGGCAGGAGTCCGAGCTGGATGTGGCACAGTTGAAGATGTTAAGATTTGCACTGGTTGTGAAGAGGATGGACAGGATTAGGAATAAGTATATTAGATGGTCAGCCCAGGTTGGAAGGTTTGGAGACAAAGTCAGAGAGGCAAGATTACGTTGGTTTGGACATGTGCTGAGGAGGGATGCAGAGTATACTGGGAAAAAGATACTAAGGATGAAGCTGCCAGGTAACAGGAAAATAGGAAGGCCTAAGATAAGGTTTATGGATGTGGTGAGAGAGGACATGCAGGTGGTTGGTGTGACAGAGCAAGATGCAGAGGACAGGAAGAAATGGAAACAGATTATCCACTGTGGCAACCCCTAACGGCATCAGCCAAAAGAAGAAGAAGATCTGTACTGTAATCTCACTGATGTTTGCTTAACGTCCTGTGTATTACATGTCAAGTGCCTTTCACAGCTAAATATGGTCATTTGTGGCAAAGTTCTCTTATGCTAGTAGAAGGAAATAAATAAATAAATAGATGCATAAAAAAGAAAATACTTTTTTCAACCGCATTGTATTGCCCTCTATTTTATTGCTATTATTTTTGTTTTATTGTAAACTGTTCTTGTTTTTTTTTTTGTTTTTGTTTTTTTATTTACTTCATACCCCCTACAAATGCCACTTTTCACAATGATATCTGAATAATGGGCTAACACAGTGATACACACTGGCTGATTATTACTGAGTTTTCACTGTTCTTGTGGCTATGATATTGTCTGATACATAAGTGAATCTCTTACGCCCTCTAATGGTTTTATAAAACATTCCTATTAAAAACAGCTTCATTTTTCTAGTGTAGGAGCTACATGAGCAGTCAGATAGTATTATTTCACTACGCCTGTTTAAAGTCTTGTCTTTTATCAAGGCACTTCTTGAAGGAAAAATTAATGCAAAACATTCCAGGTCTTAAAACTTTCATTTAAGACAACATTTTGGTTTTGTTAAGGATAGATACTGTCTAATGGCAGCAGTTTGGCTTTGTTATGGGTAGATCCTGTCTAAAGAATCTGGTACAATTTTTAGAGAGGGTAATACAAGCAATGGACAGTAGTTATGCTGTCCACAAAGCAAAACTTGACCTTGCCTAAGCATTTGATACTATAGCACATGCTAGCATTATCAGCAAGCTAAATGCATGCCTATATCAATCCAGATTAAAATAAGTATATATATATATATATATATATATCTCTCACATGTAAATGTTATTTTTAATTGAAAATTATTGTAAGTTATGTAACTATTGTCAAGGATGTCTAAGTAATGGAACTGCTACTCATGAATGAAACTGATTCTAAATTATGAAACAAAGCAAATGATGTCCATGTTGTTTGTATAAGGGAGCTTTTAAAGGCACTGCTGTCAGACTTTCCCAGTAAACAATGTCAATAAATAAATAAATAAATCTAGTTAGATGGATAGCAAATTGGCTGAGAGATGGAACCTACATTGTGAAGGTGACAGACATGTCCTCAGAGAGCATGAAAGTAATCAGAATTATTAATATTAACTAATTAAGAATTAATATTACAGAACTCTGTCCTGGAGCCTTTGCTATTTAGCATATACTTCTCTAATCCCCGAATCAAAAATCAAGAACTCTAGTTAGCCAAGTTTACAGACAATTGTAAACTGGTGTTATACTTGAATCTCCTTCTGCTATAAAGATGCTACAAAGTGAATTTAACACACATTAATAGCTGGTGCATAGGAAAAGGGCTGAAACTAAATGCTAAAAAATGCAATATTGTTGCATTCAGTGAATAAACCCTCCACCCAGCTAATAATAATAATATAAAAGCACGCAACTCCAAAATGAAGATGTTGTAAGAGACCTTTATGAAAAGAGAAGTGTAAGATGGAAAAATGTTTAGTGTGTCCATAATATTTTCTCTTTTTGGAATCTATTTTAGGAGATTATTTTGCTCTGCTGAACTGTCTTGCATGAACTTATTTTTGATCTTAACAGTTTGATGCTGTGAAGTCTTGGATTTTGAGCCATTTGTGAGTTGCTACAACACAAATCACCTTTGGGCCTGTTTTTCCTTTTAACACCTTTATTGAAGTGAAACTTCTTTAGGCACAGTAGCACGAGTTTGCAGTGGAATGAAAAGTGAAACAGAAGTGAGACTCCACTGGATGGTGGCACCATTTGGCGCCTGACAGTACGATAAATCTGAGAGAGAAACAGGTGTAGCCTGTCTGAGGAAGACAAATATACAGGATCACTGGCCGCCCACCTTTAATTCTGAAGGTAAGTAAGTGTTAGGCATGGGTTGAAAGATGTCATTGTAGGACATTATCTTTTCCGCTCTATAGGGAAGGTGTAAGATAGCCGCTGCAAGCTGTCACAAATAAGCAGGACAGGAAAACATCCAACACACACACACACACACACACACACACACACACACACACACACACACACACACACACACACACACACACACACACAAAGCACTATATGCCACAGCAAAGACAGCATTAACACTCACACTTCCAGAATTTGGAAGTGTGTTTTTAAAACAAACCCGACAGTTTGCGACAGGGTGGCAATTCAAAAAAGAAGTCATGTACTCACCAGAACATTCCATCTGTGTTGTCTGCTTCAGTCTTCATCAAACTTAGCCGTTAGCAAGCTAAAGCTTCCGAACTAGACCTCCTCTCACACTATCCATAATCCTCTCCTAACAGATACCTCAGATTGAGTTTTCTGCCAGTTCTCCTAGCAGAGAAATTACATAGTTTAACATGAGAGCTTAAAAGATGCTCAGGAGCTCAAAACAGGAGCGAAGGTTCCTAGCCACATTCATCAGGTCCTTCAGATACAAGGAACGGGGAAGAAGGGGGGAAAGGTTAATGAAGACTGAAGCAGACAACACAGATGGAACGTTATGGTGAGTACATAAGCTCTTTATCTGATGTTGTCTGTTCAGTCTTCATCA
The DNA here is from genome assembly GCF_019279795.1 of Protopterus annectens. Taxonomy (NCBI): domain Eukaryota; kingdom Metazoa; phylum Chordata; order Ceratodontiformes; family Protopteridae; genus Protopterus; species Protopterus annectens. The sequence continues at coordinate 331,416,747 of NC_056745.1, read as the reverse complement.
AACCCGTGGGACAGAGTCCCCAGATACATAGATCTGGGTGACCTTCATGGAATGGTATTCCAGAGTACTGCACAGTCAAAAGCAGCCCTACTCCTGGAAATGATATTATGTTTGTAATGAGAAACAAAGGTATGAGAACTTGTCCATGAAGCAGCCAGTAAAATGTCTTCCAAAGAAACCCTAGACCAAAAAGCCTGAGATTATGGGTCTCATGGAATGAGCTCTGACTTGCCTAAGTAAAGGAATATTCTTAGATGAATAAACATAAGAAATAGAATCCCATAGCCATTGAGCTATGGTAGCTTTGACAACGGCTTTCCCTTTTTGCAATCAGAGAAAGCCACAAACAGCTGGTCAGATTTTCTGAAAGATTTTGTTCTATGCAGATAGAACACAACTGTCTATGAATGTCTAAGAGGTGCAACATATATTCTCCCTTATTCTGGAAATTTGGGAAATAAACAGGGAGGTTGATGGATTGATTAATAGTATTTGCTGTAGAGACCTTGGATAAGAAGGAAGGGTAAGTATGTAGAGTAACTGTTTTTATGAAAAATAAGGTAGGGGGATTTGGAAGATAAGGTTTGAAGCCCTAATACCCTTTTGGCAGAAGTAATGACTACTAAAAAATCTGTTTCCCAGGACAAACATTTTTAAATCTGCCTTTGCAGCAGGTTCAAAGAGAGGTGAGAGCAGAGCTTGGAGACGCAAAGTGAGGTCCCATGGAGGGGTAGGATCTTTGATAGGGGGACAAAGAAGAAATACACCTCTAAGAAAAGCTTTGCAAAGCCTAGAAGAAGCTAAGGAGCCAGCATTTTCTCCAATATGGAAATTAGATATGGCTGCCAACTGAACTTTGACAGTAGAAAAACTGGCCCCAGAATGAAACGGACCACCTAGGAAGTCCAGAACTGCCAAAATGGGCTCCATGAGCAGGTCAATGTGATGCTGTTGGGCCCATATGGAAAACCTTTTCCACTTACTTTTATAAATCTTCCTGGTAGAGGTCTTATGGGAGGAAGTCAAAATCTTCTAAACTGGGGTAGAAAGCCTGGAGTGTCTAGACATCACCGGAATTGAAGAAACCATGCAGTTAATTTCAAGTTGAGAAGATCCGGATGGAGTTGCCCTGAGGGGTGAGACAGGAGATCTGGAAAGGGTTCCAGCATCCATAGTGGGCGGAAAACCTTTTCCACTTACTTTTATAAATCTTCCTGGTAGAGGTCTTATGGGAGGAAGTCAAAATCTTCTAAACTGGAGTAGAAAGCCTGGAGTGTCTAGACATCACCGGAATTGAAAAAACCATGCAGTTAACTTCAAGTTGAGTAGATCCGGATGGAGTTGCCCTGAGGGGTGAGACAGGAGATCTAGAAAGGGTTCCAGCATCCATAGTGGGCAAATGAGATGAGACCACAGGAAGGTGAACCAGACTTGTCAAGGCCAAAGGGCACAATGAGGATCACTTTGCTCTTCAACCTGCATGCTTTCTGAAGAAATGTGGAGCTCATAGGAACAGGTGGGAATGCATAAAGTAGACCGGGAGCCAAGCTTGGACTACAGCATTTCTTGGTGACTGTCCCTGTGGAGGGATCAAAGCAAAGTACCTGCTGCCTTTGTTGTTGAAAGGACAAGCAGAGGTTGCAGCAAGGATGACTCCATTTGAGGAAAATTCTGTTTGCCACTAACTGATTCAGAGAGCACTCATGATGCATCAATAAAACTCTGCTGAGCCTGTCCTCCAGTATGTTGTGCTCCCCTGGAATGTGCATTGAAATTAGAAAGCGGTTGGTAGAGAGACCCCATTGCCACACCCTCATTGCTTCTCGGCAAAGGGGGTAAGACCTGGTTCCAACTTGTTTGTTGATGTACCACACAAAAGACATGTTGTTGGCTTGAATCACAATTGTCCCAAGTGGAAGAAGGGAGAGAAGTACTTGCAACACTAGAACCACTGCCCTCATCTCTAGGATGCTGATATGCAGGTTGGTCTCCTGGGGAGTCCACGTGCCTTGAACTGTCCGTCCCAGGTAATGCCCCCTCCATCCTAGCTGGGAGGTGTCCATGGTCAGCATGGTGATGGGAGTGGGAAGAATGAATGGTTGACCTTGTACGACTTCTGGATCATGAAGCCACCACAATAGAGAATTTCTGCACACCCACAACAGTCTTACAGGATGATTCAGGAGTTGGTACAGAAGGGACCATTGACTTGACAACGTCCACTAAAAAACTCTCATATGTAAGTGATCTGCCAGTAGTAATGTAATTGTTGCGGCCATAGAGCCCAAAGCCCCAAGGACAAGATTTGCTGAAGGAACTGGAACAGCTAGCATTTGTCTGATATGCATCCTTAGTGAAAGAATCCTGTCTGGAGTAAGATAGGCCATGGTTTTCTTTGTGTCCAAATGAGCTCCCATAAAATCTGTCATTTCTACTGGTTGTAATTGTGGCTTCTGAAGATTTATAGTGATCACTAAGGTTGGAGCCAATTGCAAGAGAAAGTTCCTGGCCTGGATCAGTAGATGCCTGTTTAGTGCAACTAGGAGCCAGTCATCCAGATAAGGAAACACGTGGAATCCCTACAGTCTAAGGTGAGCTGCAACTACTGTCGTGCATTTGGTGAACACACTGGGGGCTGTGGTGAGACCAAATTGAAGTGCACAAAACTGGTAGTGACTAGCTCCCTGTCTGAAATGAGGAACCTTCTGGAGCATCTGTTCATTCTAATATGCTAGCACGCATCCTTCAAGTCTATCAAGTCATTCATCTGTAGAAAGGGAAGGATGGACTGAACTGTGGCTATCCTGAACTTTGTGTTTCACCCATTTGTTCAGGTACGTTAGGTCCAGTATGGGCCTGAGGTTCCCTAATTTATAGTCCAGCAATGCTTCAGGAATGCTGCAAGGATTTCTCCAAAGGAGAATCCAGAGATCACTGATTTAGAGAACATTCTGTGCCACATGGGTGGTGTCTGCCACTTGAATTATTCCCCTCTCTGCCCCAGGGGAAAAATCTCCCTGAATATCCTGGAAAGGACCCTGGGACTTTCTGAACCACAACTTCTTTCCCCATTCTGATTCCTGGAAAAGGACCTTTGCGGGGTAGAGAATAGATTCTGACAGCAGATAGGGTCTTTCCATCTTTCTCACTGTGCGAGAGTTTGTCTTATACTGTCAGTCCAAAGAGGGAGAAACCATCAAAGGGGCATTAACAAATGACACCTTAAAAGGTTCCACAAAGTCACACAGCCTCATTCAGGCATGACTCCAAATGGCAATGCCGTAACTGGCCATCCTAGAGGTACCCTCAACTGCATGAGAGATGAGCCTCATGGACACATTGGAAATGGACTGCATAGTAGCCATATGGGAGGAGAAGGAGTTCTATTCTGCCATCATGGACACACAGCCAGAGAGTTCCTTAAGCAAGTTCCTCTGTAGCTTTGTAAAGTGTGAAAGATAGTTCAATGCTCTGAGGGCAAATCTGGAAGAAGCGTAGACCCTTTTCCCAAATCTGTCCAGAGCCCTAGACTCCCTGTTAGGGGGATGGACAGTAGAGCTTTCTTGGGCAAGCTCTTTCTTGGTGGCCACTGCAATCACCATGGCATGTATTGGAATTCCCTTCATCCACTGAGGCCTATCCTGGGGGGCACTAAGAATTTTGTCAGCTCTTTTAGGTATCAGCTGTACAGCATCTGGTTCCTTTCATGCCCTTGCAGACACCATGTCCACTAGGGTGTTTGTGGGGGGACACCCAGGATGTAGATGGACTGGTCCTGAAGGCCTCCAGGAACACTGGGAAATCTGGGGTGGGGCTGACCAGCCACTTCTCCTGAAGAAGGATTTCCAAAATGTCTCCAAAGGAGATGTCAGGTGGAGATCTAGGGGATCCCTCATCTTCATTGACATCAGTGTCTGTTGTGAGAGATTCCTCTAGGGGATCTAGGTGTCTCCTTTTGTAACTTTGGAGCCTCCTTGATGGGGTGCTCCAGGGAGGTGGTGGAAGAAACCTGAGCTTGCACAAGTGGAAGGCACTGTAGGCCCTGAGGGGCCGGCTGCCCCAGTGGCAGAAGTTAGCTCTCTGATGCAGAGCTCAGAAGGGGAAGGGGTGGATCCGATACTGTAGAACCCGGGAATCTCCTAGGAGCAGAGAAGACCCTCTCCAGCACCTCAAAGGCTAAAGTACTCCTGGAGTCCTGAGGAAGTCTCCCCTGCCCCAAAGGATCAGGAGCAGACTGTCCCCTGTTACCAGCCACCCTCTGCTCTGAGGGGGGAGTTGGTGCTGAGCTGTTGAACTCTGAGGTACCAAGTTAGCTTAAAAAAAAGAAAATGCAGAAACAAAGTTTAAGTAAAATGTGATCAGCAGTCATACTATGGCTTGAATGCCCCTCTGCTGGAAAAGGATTATGACATTATTCCTTTACATTGCAAAGCATCAACTGATGCACAACAACATGCAACAAAAAATGCAAAGAAATATGACATGTTGAAAAACATGATGGCAAAAATGGCACAAGAACATACAGATGTGTTTTACAAATAAAATATGAAATACAGGATGTTCACACTGTCAGAAGAAATCTGTCAATGTGTTTTTCAAAATAGTCAATATAAAACAGGATCATATCATCTTAGATTGAACACAAGAATCTACATTTCATACAGATTAGAATAGAATAAAGGACAATACAATTCTCAAAAATATGTTTTGTACATGTGGACAGGACACTGTTACAGGATATCTACACTTCACTGTCAGAAAAGCTGGTCTCTTACAAGACATTGTTAAACAAAAGGTGTTTAGTATTGTTTCCACAGGATAAGCCAAAATAAAAAAAAATGTTTAAAAAGAGTATATAAAATAGAGCTGTTGGAGTATTGGGGGAACACAGGAACACATTTGGTGTTCTGGAGATAATCTTATATCATCATACATCATCTGTATATATGACTAAGTGAAGTTGAACAGTACTTTTAAGCTGCAACGCTTGTCAGTTTATTTTTATTTATTATAAATTGGTACTGCCTTTTATAAACTTGTAAAAGCTATATATTCTTTTCTCAGTGTATTATCTATGTGCTGTAAATGCAAACAGACTGTGAATGCAAATATAATCAGACTTTAACTTTGCAGGAATCTAGCCAGCAGACTGGTGTCCATAAGAACACACACAGACCATCACACCATGCAAGCAAAGGGTAGTAAGCAGAAAGCTCAAAATATATTTTTTCACCAAGGAAAAATGACAGCTCTGATAACTTCAGAGTCAAAGTCACCCCCCCCCCCCCGGACTCAACGTCAAGACTTCAGCTCTGAGACACAGTCAGCCCCAACACGGTTGGCATTGAGCAAGTCAAGGAAGCAGCTGGGCTCAAAGTTGAAATGATTATTGGACCTGATGAATCGGCCCCTGGGACAGATCAGCAAAGGAGATGCTATTTTGCAAGGGGAAGCTCTGCTCACAGATCCCATGGGGACAGAGCTGGAATGACCCCCATCTGACTCTGTGTACAGAGACTTTTTCTCATCAATCTGTCCACCTCATTCTCTGACAGGCTCTGAGAGGACCTGATGGAAGAAGAGACAGAGGAAGCCCTGGAGTGAGGTCTGGGAGAAACATCCTGAGGGGACGTGCTCGGCACTAAAGGTTCTGGCTCCGACAAGACAACAGGGGCACTGGGCAGAGGGTTTGGCACAGGGATAGGAACCAAATGCCTGTACTCCAAGGTTCTTGGGCCTTTTTGGGAGGCTCCAACAGAAATAAAGAGGAGGGGTCCAGGAACCATTTCTTAGGGTCTCTGGCCTACTTGGATTTCTTTATAGGGGTTTGAGCCCCTGAGGCAGAAAGGATAGCTGGGGAAAGAGATGGAATAAGCCCTTTAAGGACCAGCTTATTCTTTCTATCTCCAGTGGCCAGGGAAGGAAAGCCTTGCAGATAGAGCATACCACTTCAAGGTGTGCAGGCCCCAGACAATAAACACAATCTCAGTGGGCATCAGATATAGGGATCTTGTGCCCACAGGAAGTGCATTTTTTAAAACCAACAGGTTTGTCGGATTTCTCAGACATCCTGGAAGAAAGAGGAAAGGAAGAAGAAGGAAAGACGGGTGTGACAACAAACATGCAGCAGACAAGAGCAGATTAAAACTAACGAGATTTTTTTTAAACAAGTATAAAAAGGCTAGAAGGGTAGGAAGAGAAAGAACAGGTCAAATGCCAACTCGTATACATGAAAAAATGATGAAAAAGGAACCCACAGATGTATATAATTCTTCACCCCCACTAACCTTTTCCATACTTACTTTCCTGCACTATCTTTCTGTTGGTGGACTATCCAAATTACCTCACCTCTGATTATATCACAACTTCTTGATAAGATACATTCATATCATGGTGAATTAATGTGTAATGTACTAGAACTCTTTGCTGTACCAGTGGTTATCTCGCATGTGTATTGTAGTGTATTTTCTATATGGGCTGTAATATTTTTTACAATCTTGACTGAGCCTGCATTTGGCCATGCTTGATCAGTACAATACCCTGGTAAACAAATATAAACAAAATACAAATACAATAAATGCCAGCATACAATGCTGTTTTTGTAAAGCTTTGTGTTTTCCACTCAACTGCTAAACCAGTTACTTCTCAAGGATGTCAAGGTCCCAAACTGGGAGGACTGCAAGACTGTGAGCTGGACACAAACAGTCAAATAAACAAACAAATAAAGCTACTGCTAACATACTGGACTAGATATTGCTGACATCAGTTTATAAGCATGGTTTCAAGGAAGTGACCATTCCTTCTCTTACTGTAGTGGTTTGATGAAAATAAATGTGTGGAAACGGGTTCGGTGAATGGTAGGAATGCCTTGAAAGATGAACAGATCAATGATGGGGGGCAACCAATAAACCCTACACTACATACAGGCAAACATCACGTCTAGCGTAGATGAACTGTAATGATTTTTAACATCAACATTTTATTAATGATAAACAGTGATTTATGTCAGATGTAAGAGCTTTTGAACTGATTGTTACAAAATCACCAGGCTTGCAAAATAACGCATGCAGAACTCAGACTGAAGTCACATTCTGTGAAACAAGCAAATAGTGCTAACAAATGCATTGTAAGAAATAGATGTAACCTGATGAGAATTCCTGTCAAATATTGTCACTTAACTGTTATATGCAATGGCCAATGACAGAGAGAGAGTTGTACACGTTTCAACCCATGCAAAAGCAGTGAACTCAACACTCCTCTACTCTGTAAATCTAGACTGTGCATACATGTGTATGAAAGAATTACTGTTTTGAAATTATATTCACTAGCTAGCATACTGTGACAAAAATGAAAATCTATTTCCAAGTGCGATAGCATGACACACTAAATTGTCTTCTATTAAAATGTGTTTATTAAACCACTGTTGATATTTACTCCATGCGTAATGCCATTTAAATATTTAATATCTGGGGCAATACAAGTTATTTTTTGAAGTGAAACTTCTTAAGGCACAGTAGTGTGAGTTCGGAGTGAAACAAAAAGTGAAACGGAAATGGAAGTCAGACTCCGCCCACAGTCCCTGGCACAGTACTGTGAGTGCATGTCATAGAAAGGTAGAGTTCCAACTCAAACTCCACCACTTTTACAGCTCCACCTCTTGTTTCAGTAGATACACACACACACACACACACACACACACACACACACACACACACACACACACACACACACACACACACACACACACACACACGCTTTTTTTAAACACCTTTATTGAATTATCACTTGTGCAGGTACATTTACATTTATATAAAAGTAATCAAACTGTATTAAGTTAAAATTAACAAACATTATGCTTCACATATATTGCTATATATCTCATATAACCTAAGCAACATTACATAAATTATTCCATTCCTGAATATTTTTTTTAAATAAGAAAGATCTTTATTAAACCGTCACGACATAAGCAGTCATACATTTATATAAATGAAACAAACCACACCGACACAATCCTAGTTGCAATCATTTTACATCATAAACCATACTGACACACTTCACGTTTCAAACATTATACATCACTTATAATATACCCAATCATTTTCAGTCAAACATTACATAGCTCATTTAAGTCCTGCCTTCTTTTAAACCTCATTCCTCCCATGTATGTATCATTCCCATAATTCACATTTTTCCTATGTAGTTTGCTCCTACCTTTTTCTAAAGATCTCAGTTCCAGTTGTTTTATCTCTGTTACTGTATTTACTGCTTCTAATATAGTTGGTTTAGATTTTGATTTCCATTTCTAGTAACTGCTTTTTTGGCAGCCACCATAATTAGAAACAGCAAAGCCTTATCATGTCTTGGCAATTCCAATTCTCTATCGTAGCTTAGAAAAATCATCTCCCTAGTCACACCAATCTACCCCATCCAGCATTTCTAACAGTGCATCCCCACAGGGATTCCTTAAAGTCCACCGACTCACTGCACTCCCAGAAAATATGTTCCCAATCATCTCTTTTTTGGCTTGGATTCTACATTTATTGTCGCATTTGAGGTTTTTAGATTTGCTTTTGCCTTTGCCATTCGTGACTGATTTATTGGTTCTTGGTTTCTATTTTTTGATTCCTTTCTAACCTCCTCTGATTGATTTTTATAGTTATCATGCAATATTTTATATGCTCTACTAATTATTTCTTTTTTAATGGCAGTTTCTGTTCTTACATTCTACTAAAAACTCTACTAGTGCTAGTCTTTTATTTAGGACCTCCTATTTCTTTCTCTTCGCCTATACTCTGATATCAGTCCTTGATAAGGAAGGCAATCTCTAACCTGCAGTCCAAATAAATCCTTGGCATGTTCCATTCTATCATCTTTCCCTCTCTAGTTATTTGCTCACAGTACCTTGGTTCCTTTGCCAGTTTTCTCCAATAAATTCCAGCCCCCTCTTGTCTATTGTCTGTATCCCTAATTGCTGTCATGACTATCGGCAGAATCTACATTCTCCATTCCCATATTGGCTTAGTTCTTAGAATACTTTCTGCTACTTTCTGGATATAATATTCTGTATGATTATTGTTATTCTCCTTAAAGGCTTGCATCTAAAATCCCAGTCTCTCCTTGTTTCTTGAGATCCCCCATTTCAATGTCATCCCTTTCTCCTTTGAATTACAGTTTTCTGCTTGTGCTATGTATAGGGACCTTAACTGTGTAGCTCTGAAATACCCCATCAAATTGGGTAATCCCAATCTGCCATTCTACAGGAAGAATCAGCTTATCTCACTTGACTCTTGCTGTCTTCTCCTCCCAGATAAAGTCCTTCAGTTCTTTATTAATTGCTATCTACAACTTCTCCTTTGGTTGATAAAAATATGCCTGAACTATGTATAAGACTAGAGGGACTAAAAACATTTTGACTGCTTGCATCTTACTATCCATAAAACAGAGCTTCCATTTTCTCAGTTTTTGTATTATCTTTTGTCTAGTCTCTTCCCACATATTGTTAGCTGCCACACCAGAATCATTTTAATCCATACTCCTAAATGTATAAATGCTTCATTTTATCATGTCCTCATAAATAAGGATGTTGTTGAACCAATTCATGTGTGGGCACATAATTAATTGCTATTGCCTTTGTTTTAGCTTCATTAATTTTATATTCCGAAAAGATTTGAAAGTGTCTCAGAATGTTCCACAACACTTTAATGTCTCTTTCTGGTTTAGTCAGATAAAAAATAATATCATCTGCAAATAGAGCCAGCTTTTCTTGACTACCATACCAATTACAACCTTGAATTTCTCAGTCCCTTATTTTCTTTGACAATGGTTCTATATATAATGGAAATAACAAAGGGGAAAGAGGACTCCCCTGCCTGGTTCCTCTGCTCAAGCAGAAATTTTCATAACGGACCCCACCCTCTTTAATTATCGTCCCCGATCCCTCATATATCCTCCTAATCAACCTTATATTTTTTTCAGCAAATGCAAATGTTTCCATTGCCCTGCTCATAAAGTCTCAGCTTACTGTGTCAGATGCTTTCTCTGCATCAAGAACCACCAACAATAATGGTATTTTCTTACATTCTGCTTCCCTCTGGATCATCAATGTTCTGTTAATGTTGTCAAATGTTGGCCTCCCCTCCACAAAACCACACTGATCCATAGCTATCAATGTTGGCATTACTTTTATCATTCTTTTAGCCATTATAGATATTAACACTTTATAATCATGGTTTAGTATTGAAATGGGCCTGTATGAAGCTGGGTCTGATTAATCTTTACCCTGTTTAGGTGTTACAGCTACCACTGCTTTCTTCCAGGATGTTCCTCCTCTTAAAATACTGTTAAAACCTTGTAGATCTTTATCAGTTCTCCCCTCATAGCTTCCAAACTTCCACAAGAATACCATTTATTCCTGGAGACTTTCCTGAAGATTGGTTATACATCACAATTTTTATCTCATCTCCTAACCATTACTGGGACTCATCTACCTCTAACCTTGGCATATTTAATTCTTCCATAAACATTTCTATGTGCATTTTTTTCTTGATTTCCATATTTTTTGCTTTATGCAGACTTTCATAGAATTTCTGAAATATTTCTAATACCTCTACAGGATCTCTTGTTACCTTCCTTTTTATAGGCTCCCTAACCTTGGGGACAGTTCTTTTTACTTTCTGTTGCCTGAGTCATTGTGCTAAAAGTTTTTGTGCTCTAGTGTTATTATCAAAAAACAGTTGCTTAACAGCAGTCTTTCTAAACTCGTGCATATTATTGAGGTAATCCCTTATTTTCTGCTTAGCATTCTGCAGCTGGTCCCCTTCTTGTTCTGTGAGACTCTCTCATTCTGAAATACTTTAACATTTGTCAGTCCCTCTAGATAATTATTGTTACTTCTTAAGCATAGCTCACTTTCTTTTATTTCCACCCTGTTTTTAAACTCCACCTTAATTTTATCCCACTCCCTAGCTATATTTTCAGAAGAAATGTCTATCCTCTCTAATATCTCCTGAATAAACTCCACTACCCATTCCTTAAATCCTCTCTTTTCAACAGATAGGTGAGAAAGCACCAGTGTCTCATTTTTATTTCATTACCCTGTGCTTTTATTTTAGTTATTATTGACACATGATCTGAAATAGTTATTGGGTGCATATTAAGACCTTAGATTAAAGGCATGTGTTCTTGTGAAATATAAATTCTACCTAGCCGAGTCCATTTTTTTATATTTTAAGGAATAATATGTAAATTCAGTCTGAACTCCTATTACTGAGTTCACATTTTCCATGCCAAGTATTTTCATAAATGTTTTCAAAAATCTGCCATCCTTTGTTATGCTTTCCCTTCTGAGCCCCCCAGATACATCTTCACTGTTGCAAATCACAGTCCAGTCCCCACCTATAAGTAATATTCCTTGCTGAAAACTGATTATCTCTACCAGAATTTTATTAAGCTTCATTATAGCAGTTTTAGGTGGAATATAAATAAATGCCAGTGTAATCCTCCTCCCTTGCCAGTAGCCCTTTAGCAATACAAATCTGCCATTTTTATTTTTGTCCTCTTCTATTACTACTGGAGCTCCTCTTGCAATTAATATGAGTACTCCTATTTTCCTTTATCCCAGGTATTTTTCTGAATAACCATCCTGAAAACCCTTCTTTATCAAATTCACATGTATAGTTCTTTCTAAGTGTGTCTCCTGCAGCATAGCCATTTGTACTCTACATTTTTAATATAGTTCACTACTCTTTCTTTTTTGTATTTATGTCAGACCATTGTCATTTAAAGACATTACAGAAATCATCATTGCATTGAAAAGTTATTATTCTCACCTTTTATGTATAACACATTTTTTGTTAAATGTCTAGTTCCAGCTTTTGTGTTACGTGCATACATTGTTTGGCAGGTTGAACTTTTGTACAGTTGTCTCTTTCCATACCCATTTGAGCCTATGTAATGTCTTACAAACCATTTTGTTTTATTGAAATCCCTCATAAAAAAATCACACCCCAATACCCCCTAAAATCTATTAACATACTACTAACAGACAAAACTATGTATATCTTCAAATATTGAAGTTTTACCCTCCTAATAGGAACAAAATTCCCAAACTGAAAGCCACGCTCACAGACTTGAGTTAATCTAAAAGAAAGGTTATGTATGCTAAAATGGTGCAGCCTGTGCTTCCTCTAGGTGCTAATTTGTTTTGTCTTAGCTTTATAGCTCTCCCAGCTGGGAAAACCCTGAATGTTTTCAGAGAACATTATGTCCTAATCAGTTTCTCTTTTTTTCCTCAGCCAATCACTCTCCACCAGACTGTAGTCAGTTTCTCTTTAGCAGATTGTCTCCATGGAGACATGAGAACCAGACAGCCAGTTTCTCTTTATCAGATTGTTTCCATGGAAACTTAAGTACCTACATTTATTAAAACTAACAACAAGAAAGAGAAGGGAGAAAGAAAACAAAAAAGAACAGCAGCTGTTTACAATCCCTATTACACTTAAAATAATTGAGAAAAGTTTACTTTATAACATGCAAAGAAAACCACCTACCACAAAAATAGTACTATTAAAAAAATCTTTACTTACAATTAGCTTTGTCCCTCCTCTCCCCCTCCCCAAAGCACTTTTTTTTTCCTGAACATTAATGACATGAAGTAGGGTATATACTTTAGCCCCCCACAAGTCCAACAAATTCTGAAAAAGTCCAATATTTCCAGATTTTACAAATATAATTATTGCATTGTAAACCCACATTAATCTACTGGTTTTATTCCTGTTCATCTACATCTCCCGAATCTTGTCTTTGCTTCATTTGCAATGTACTCTCAGTTCTTCTAGTCATCTCTTGTGCTCCCTTCCTTTTCTCTAACATTTTCCGTAGAAACATTGGATAACATTTCATAGATACAGTCTCTCTCTGTGGTCTTTATTACCAAGAGAACAAGAAGAAGAATCTCCTTCAGTTTCACAGCTTACTTTTTGTTGGACAAACTTTTGCATTTCCTCCTTAGCATGTACTTCATCAAAAAATTATTTTATCCCTCCAGGGAATAATACCTTGAAGGCAGCTGATTACAGCAGTTTCAGTCTTACACTTGCATCTCGACATTCCCTGAATAGTGGAACAAATTTGCTCCTCTTCTGTCTGGTGTACAATGAGTAATCATTCTCTACAAACACAAACACTCTGCTGTCTCACACTTTTAGTACCTTGTCCTTCTGCCACAGTTTTGTCAGAATCAACTCCTTCTGTTGGTAGGATTGCATCTTTACTAGTAAAGGTCTAGGTTGCTTACTCATAGCCAGGTTTGGAGCATGCACACAATGAGCCCTTTCAACTAACAACTCCTGCTGTGAAATACCAGTCCAGTTGTTTTTTTGTGCTTTCATAAAATTAATGCAGTCTGTTCCTTTCAGCTTCTCTGGTATAGCTGAAAATCTGAGTTTTGCAGCTTTATCACCTCATTTAAATATCTGTTTAAAGCTTCTTCCCTTTCTTCCAACCCTTTGTTGTTTGTGTTGATATACTCCATCAGTGTTTCATTTATTTTAACCAGGTCTGTGTGCAGTTGTCCTATATCTTCCTGAAGACTACTAGAGTTCATATCTGGAGATTGTATTGCTTTTTGCTGAACAGCTGCAAAACTTTCCCCAGTCAGTGTTTCTTCTTCACTTTTTGTAGCCGATTTTATTTCCAGGTCCTCTGTATTTCTTTTTTTCTTGGCATACAGGCAGTACACGTACTAGACAGTTACTAAAATTTACCCGTAAACACAAGTCTACTCACCTTCTCTGCTGAGTTTCTGGTTTCACACTGGAAGAGCAAGAATTAATCTGTTATTCCATGTGCAGCCATCTTGAAAATCCCACAGACATGCACTTAAACACAAACTGATCAGAACTCGGAATCTGCTCAGTAGAAGAACTCTTAGGTTCATGCAGGCATCAGTTTAGAAAGGTAGTGCAAGTACCAAGTCAAACTCTGCCAGTTTTACAGCTCCACCTCTTATTTTAGAAGATAAATACACACACACACACACACACACACACACACACACTTAAATACAAAGTAATCCAAGCTCTGAATCTGCTCAGTAAAAGAACTCTTGGGTTCATGCAGGCATCAGTTTAGGATGATGACAGCATGCACTGTATTGTGAGTTTGCCTCATAGAAAGGTAGTGCGAGTTCCAACTCAAAATCCACCAGTTTTACAGCTCCACCTCTTGTTTCAGTACTTAAAAGCACACACACACACACACACACACACACACACACACACACACACACACACACACACACACACACACACACACACACACACACACACTTAAACACAAAGTGATTAGAACTCTGAATCTGGTCAGTGAAAGAACTTGGGTTCATGCAGGCATCAGTTTGGGATGATGTCTGTACATACTTAATACTTCAGACAGTTTCATAAAAATCTAGGCTTATAAGTGTATTTGCTTATACTGTACTGTACCATTTGCTTTCCTTCACACTTCCTTACAGAAGTTTCACTTTTACCATGCATAGTGACCGTGCACATTATTTTTTTAAATTATCTTTTAAGACATAAGCAAACATGCATTAATATAAAAGAAAATAAACCATATTAACATATTTCTAGTTACATTCATTATACATCACATATGTTCTTTTGTATAATTATTGTCAATCCAACATTACATAAATTGCTCAATTCCTGCCTTCCCATAAAACTCTCTCTTCCTCTTGAATATTAGTCTGTGTGTATCGCTCTCACAATTTCCATTCATTCCAATTTAATTTGCTCCATCCCTTTTCTAAAGATCCCATTTGCATTTATTTTATCTCTGTTATAATATTCAGTCCATCAAACACAGATGGTTTAGACTTTGATTTCCATGTTCTAGTAACTGCTTGTTTGGCAGCCAACAGAATTAAACTTAACACAACCTTACTATGTGTAGGCACTTAAGGTCCTATGCCAAGCTCAAAAGAACAATTTCCCTAGTTACACCCATTTTTTCATCCAATATTTCTGACAGAGTACTCTGTAGGGAGTTTTTAAAATCTGCCAACTGATTACATTCTGAAAATATATGTTCCCAGTTACCTTTTCTTCCCTATTACACCTCCAACATTTTCCATCTACCTGAGAAAAAAATTCTTTGAAGTCTGCTTGGAGTATAAAATACCTATGCAAACACTTACAATGCAAAAATCCTAAACCTTCTAGACTTTGGTGCATACTTGGAAGCCATAGATACGGTCTCCCATTGTTCCCTTGCAAATTGCTTATCTAGTCAATCTTCTCAATCTTCTAAACTCCACTGATTGAAGATATTCTTTTAGTTCCCATGCAATATTTTATATGCCCTACTAATAATCCTTTTTAACAGCAGTTTCTGTTCTAGATTAATCTAAAAACTGTACCAGAGAAGGTCTTTCACTTAAGATCCCCCTATCCTTTTCTCTTAACTATACTCTGATATCAATCCCTGGTAACATTTGTAAGCATTCTTTTTTTTAACACCTTTATTGAAATATCACTTGTGACATAGGCAAATTTACATCATAGGATCATAGGAGGTTACTAGGCTATTGATCTGGAGGTCATTTCAAGCCTATCCATTTCATCCCAATGTAATACCATAGATACTCTAGTCAATACCCAGGATTGTATTTATTAATGACTGCCCATGTCCAGGAGGGCTGTGGGCACTATCACCTGTAAGAATTTATGGTGCCCCATCCACTCATCCAGGTTCCTTTTGAACATTATAATAGAGGTGCTCTGCTTCCCATGAATTGGCAGCCTATTCCAAAGATGCGGCAGTCGTTGGGAGACAAATCTGTCCCTCCAACACATTCTATTCAAGTTGCAGGCTATATTTAGGTCCCTGGAATGGGTAGCTCTAGCTCCATTTGATTTATGGATGTGCAGCAAATTCATTAGGTTTGAGTCAGATATTGCTCTGTAAGCCAGGCATAGGTCTCCCCTAAGAAGTCTATATGATACTAAGTATAATAAGAGGGACTTTATTTGGTCTGTGTAAGCCACATGCTGGAGTCCTTTGATCTTCTTAGTTAGAAACCTCTGAGCTGTCTCCAATTGCTGCAGGTGCTTTGTACAGTACACGCTGAAAGAGGCGTTATACTCAGTTATGGGCCTGATTAGTGACAAGTATAGAGGGGTTATAACCTCCTTTGCTCTAGAGGCGATACCTTTAGTAATCAAGTGTGCTACATAGAAAGCCTTCCTTACTATAGTAGACACACGATGGTCAAATTTAAAGTTGTAGTCTACTTGTGATCCCAGATCTCTTACCACTTTGTAGGTCCATAGGGTATTGTTAATTTGATAGTGTGAAGGGACATTGTTTTTACTGAAGGGAATGATGACGCATTTCTTTGCATTTGGTTTGAGACTGTGACTAAAGCAGCACTTGTTGGTCTGCATAAGACCCTCCTGAGGTATAATGACATAATTTGGGGAGTCATTAATTGCACCCAGTTTGCAGTTGTCCGCAATCTTGGTCAGCCACAGCCCCTTAGTTTTGGCCTGAATGTTTGAGAAGTATATACCAAAGAGTAGGAGGCCCAGCACTGACCCTTGTGGCACCCTGCTGGTGACAGGTCTGCTGGTTGATGTGGAGTCACCCACTTTGATAGTGTGTGACTGGTTTGTGAGAAAGTTGGCAACCCATCTTACAACAAAGGAGTTTACATTCAGTTTGCTATGTTTATGGTAATGCCGGAGTGTGGGATTGTGTCAAAGGCCTTTGCCAAGTCAAGGTATGCTGTGTACACAGATTTGCCCTCATCAATGGCCCTGGTCAGATTTTCAAAGAACTCCACCAGGTTTAACAGGCTGAATTGCCCATTGACGAAGCTGAATTGGGTCGGATCCAGGGTTTGGATTTCACCTATGTCTTTATTTATGAGGTCCATGATGATACGTTCCATGGCTTTACAGATGAGGCTAGTCAGACTTATGAGTCTCTAATTCCCTGGGTCTGTTGCTAAGCCACCTTTGTGGACTGGAATAACTGTTGCTGTTTTCCATTCTGCAGGAACAAAGCCAGTGGTTAGACTGTGATTGAATAAGCAACTTAATGGTGATGCTAGTTCATGTTTTTGTTTGTTTAGAAGACAGCCTGGGATGCCATCTGGTCGCATAGAGAGTGTGTTTTTTCCTTAGAAAAGGCTTTAATGACCTGTTCTTCAGCTATGTAAACTGGGGGGGAGGGGAGTTGGGATCAAGGTTTGTGATAAGACTGGAAGGAATAAGGGAGTGAAATTTTTGCCAAAATTTTGCAAGTTTGCTATCTCTGCGGGATCAGTGTGTGTGATACCATTAGTCACTAGTTCGTCACATGCTTGGGCCCTACCTTTTAAGCTACATACAGAGCTGTAAAAGGCCTTATGATTATCCTTGGCTATGATTGCTAACTTTTTCTCAGTTACCCTTAGAGGATTTGACTTGTTGTCTTATTTGCCTGCTGAGGCTGAGGTGGGTGCTTTTCCATTGTTGGGGCCTCGCCTTAGTTTTCTTAGACAGCAACTTTTTGCATTTGTTGTAAAGTTTGTTGATGCTGGATGTCCACCATGGTGGCTTTTTTATTTGGGTTCTGGCTTTAATTCTCTCTGAAGCAGTTGAGTTTATACACTTATACAAGTGATGGTATATGGCTTTAGTGTAAGCTTTGGTGTAATTACCACTTCCAGCTGGGGGTGGGATTTGGAATGCATTTATACCTTCCCCTAGGAGTGTATAGTTTGCTTTGGTGAAGTTTTTTAGTCTGACTCACCCTTTGTGAGTTCTGGTTTTAGTGCCAGTTTGAAGGCAATTGATTTGTGGTCAGATTTAACTAATAAGGGTCTGACAGCTGAGGTGGTGCATCTGTTTGTCGTGTTAGTGAGGATCAGATGTGGTATGTTTGTTCCTCTTCTTGGGGTTTGAACAATTTGTTCCAGGGCATTTGAGTTAACAAAGTCAAGGAACTTTTGCACTAGTGAGTTAGGGCTAGAGTAGGTTTCCCATTTGATGGTGGGATAATTGAAATTCCCCATGACCAGAGTATTTGGTAATATTTGGATTGACTCCAGTTTGGTCAAGTAGGCCTCGTGCACATCATGATCCATGGAGGGGGATCTATAACTAGCTATGACTTGAATGGGGGTCTTACCCACAGTAATCTGAACTTTGAGTAATTCTATGGAGTTGTCCAGTCTAACTAGTCGGGAGGTGAATTTATCTCTAATAAAGATAGAAATATCACTTCTTACACATTCATTTTGCAGTCTGAAGATGTGGAAGGCATTGTAGCCTTCTAAGGTCGGTGTGCTCTCTGAGGCCTTGAACCATGTTTCTGTGATTGCACAGACATCTACATCCTCCAGTAATAGAAGTGCTTCCAGGGTGTGCAGTTTTTGGTTTAAGCTCCTAGTGTTTAGCAGAATAACCCTTATTTTATGGTTGGCAATTCTGACATCAGCAATTTTATTTTTGAGACCTTGCCTAAAAAAGGCACTATGGGGAAGGCAAGAACCCTTGCCATCAGCCAAAAGCCTAGTGGTGCCAGGAGCAAACCGTTTGTGGCAAAGCAGCGAGATTTGTAAAACCATGTCATCCTAGCATGACAGATACTGGATCCCCTTTGAATGACACCAAAACTAAGCCAATTATTGACAGTGATCATTTTTTGCTTATACTGTGGCATGATTCTAGGTGAGGGTAATATACTGCTCAAGGTTAGGGACATACCTGCCTGGGACACTTACTCAGGTTGCTCAGCCATGTCTCTTTTCATATAGTCCAATGAGGTACATCTCAGGTCGTTCACTCCAACATGAGCTATGACAGAGTCATAATGGTACTTGTTGCTGAGAGACCTGAGTGCATGCATGCTTTGATGAATCCTGACAGCAGACCGACAGCTGACTGTGACTTTCTCCTTATCTAACCTGGTGAGTGGGACATCTGTGTGTCTTACTATGGATTCTTCAATGACAAGAAAATTTGTTTTTTGAGTGTTATACCTTAAGGGCTTGGTAGGTGAGACACTGGTGTTGCTATGTGTCTTGGGTGCTCTGGGAACTGTGCTAGTTGGAGCAGATCTTTGTTTTGGAGGTCTCTGGTGTTTCAGTAAGTTTTTTGAGAGAACCTCTATGTATGTTGATTTATGTGTTGGATGCATACTATTTTCTTGAGTAGTGGTGGGTGAGTTGACAACCTTTTCAGTGTTACTGTTTTGAGTGCAAGAGAGCATGGATTCAAGATTCTTTCATGTAGCTACATCTCTCACACTCTGTGCTAGAGTGAGTTATTAGTAGAGGATTGTCAGTGTACATGAGGCAGCTGCTACACTGCCTCAGGAGACCCAAGTCAACAAGGCTGGAAGGAGAAACAAGGGTAGTCCAACTGTCCATGATGCTAGGTTTGAAGAACTGTTATTACAAAGGGAGTGCTTTCACGACTGATCTAGGAGATGCTCTATAGATGGATATTTCTGATGAGGTTTTTGGCTGGTGGTTTACTGGGTCACAGCTCACTAGTAACACTTCTTAGATTGGAGATGTAATAAAGATGAGGACTACACTAATGTACCACAGCTGTATCTAAGGGAAAAAATGTCAAAATGATCTGTCTATGGTACACAATTGAGTGGTTCTGCATGGTGCTGCCCAATGTGCAAACAAGCAGAAAGCATCTCAAACACAAGGATTAAATACCAGAGGATAAAGACTTTAAAAAACTTTTAAAAACCTCAAAAGGACCAATGAGGGTGCTTACTCCAAGCCCTAGACCAATCACCCTTCACAAGACAGGTTTTAATCAGCACACTTTTCTCACAAGAGTGCAGAAGGGGCCCTTCCAATCAAAGATGGCTTTGAAAATGTGCTCAGACTACAACAGCTACTACAAGTAGACCCTGATGCAGCAAACCTGTATCTGAACTATGCCACAGCTACTAGCAACACTAATTTAGGTGGGAACACTAAACAAATGTTTTAAACAGCAGAAAAACAGCAGTAAGAGACTAAAATGCTTAGAAAATGCAGAAAAACAGCAATGACACACTAAAGAATGTTTTAAACGGCAACTAAATCAGTTATCAAAAACACTCCTTGGTGGGAAAACAGAACAAACAGAAGAGATGCTTTGCAAACAGTAAAAAGTAGCAACAATTACATTGCAAAGAGTGAAATAGAAAAAAAAAGCTCTGCAACAATGAAAACAACAATAAAATATAATTTAACAGGCACAGTAAAATGCATTACAAATGCTGCAGTTTAATTTACAGTATTAAAATACAGTATTAAATAAGCAGAACACAATAAAAAGTGCAGTAAATAGTATAATCAGACAAATAAACAGGCAACTTACAGTTTTTGGAAGCTCAGAATCCTCTAGTCATCTGGTATCTCAGCTCAAACTAATGGCTGGTAAGCCCACCTCAGTTCAGTTCAGTTCAGTTCAAAAAAGCAGCAACCAGCTCAAATGCAGGGCTTAAATACCAGAAGCTAAAATCTTAAAAAAAAAAAAAAATGTTTAAAAAACTCAAAAGAACCATTGAGGGTGCTTACTCCAAGCCCTAGACCAGTCACCCCTCACCAGGCAGGTTTTAATCAACACACTTTTCTCACAAGGGTGCATAGTAGCCCCTTCCAATCAAAGATGGCTTAGAAAATTTCCTCAGAATATAACAACCACTAAAAATAGACCCAGATGCAGCAAACCTGTATCTAAACTGTGGTACAGCTACTAGCTACACTAATTTAGGGGGAAACACTAAAAGATGTTTTAAACAGCTGAAAAACAGCAGTGAGACAATAAAAATGGTTTAAACAGCAGAAAAACAGCAGGGAGACACTAAAGAATGTTTTGAACAGCAACCAAATCATTATTTAAAACACTGCTTGGCAGGAAAACAGAACAAATGGAACAGATGCTTTGCAAACAGTGAAAAGTAGCAACAATTTCCTTGCAAACTGAAAATAGTAAAAAAGCTTTACAACAGTGAAAACAGCAATAACATACAATGTAACAGTCACATTAAGGTAGACAAATGCTTTACAAATGCTGCAGTTTAGTTTACAGTATTAAAATCCAGTATTAGAAAAGCAGAACACAATAAAAGTGTAGCAAATAATATAATCAAGCATTAAAAAAGGCAACTTATGGCTTTTGGGAAGCTCAGAAGCCTCTAGTCATCTGGTATCTTTGTTCAGAATTGTGGCTGGTAGCTCACCTCATTTCAGCTTGGTTCAAATAAGTAGAAACTGTCTCAAATGGAGGGCTTAAATACCAGAAGCTAAAAACTTTAAAACATTTTTTAAAAACTCAAAAGAACCAATGAGGGTGCTTACTCCAAGCCCTAGAGCAATCACCCTTCACCAGAAAAGTTCCAAACAGTGCACTTCTCTCACAAGGGTGCATAATGGCCCCTTCCAATGAAAGATGGCTTGGAAAATGTGCTGAGAATACAACAACCACTACAAACAGACTCAGATGCAGCAAACCTGTATCAGGACTGTGGTACATCTACTAGCTACACTAATTTAGGCGGGAAACATTAAAAAAAAGTTTTAAACAGCAGAAAAACAGGAGTGAGACACTAAACATGTTTTAAACAGCAGAAAAAAAAACAGCAAGGAGACACTAAAGAATGTTCTAAACATTAACCAAATCAGTTATTTAAAACACGCCTGGCTGGAAAACAGAAGAAACAGAACAGATGCTTTGCAAACAGTGAAAATAGCAACAATCACACTGCAAACAGGGAAAATAGCAAAACAATCTTTGCAACAATGAAAAGAGCAATAAAATACAATTTAAAAGGGACACTAAGGTGGATAAATGCAGTACAAATAGTGCAGTTTAGTTTGCAGTATTAAAATACAGTATATTAAATAAGCAGAACATAGTAAAAAGTGCAGTAAATAGTACAATCAAGCAAAAAAGACAGACAACTTATGACTTTTTTGGAAGCTCAGAAGCCTTTAGTCATCTGGTATCTCAGCTCAGAGTTTTGGCTGGTAGCCCACCTCAGTTCAGCTTGGTTCAAACAAGCAGAAACCAGCTCAAACACAGGGCTTAAATATCAGAAGCTAAAAACTAAAAACAAACTTTTAAAAGACTCAATAGAAACAACGAGGGTGCTTACTGCAAGCTCTAGAGTATTGATTGGAACCCGTCTGGTGAAGGGTGATTGGTCTAGAGTCTAGACCAATCACCCTTCACCAGACGGGTTCCAATCAGCACACTTCTCTCACAAGGATGCATAAGGGCCCCTTGCAATCAAAGATAGATTGGAAAATATGATCAGAATACCAACAGCCACTACAAGCAGACCCAGATGCAGGAAACCTGTATCTGAACTATGCTACAGCTACTAGCTGCACTAATTTAGGCTGGAAACATTAAAAGTGTTTTAAACAGCAGGAAAAATAGCAGTGAGACACTAAAAAATGTTTTAAACAGCATAAAAACATCAAGGAGACACTAAAGAGTGTTTTAAACAGCAACCCAATCAGGTTATTTAAAATACTGCTTGCCAGAAAACAGAACAAACAGAACAGGTGCTTTGCAAACAGTAAAAAGTAGCAACAATTACTTTGCAAACAGTGGAAATAGCAAAAAGAAAAAAAAAAAGAAAAAAAAAGCTTTGCAACAGTGAAAACAGCAACAAAATATTGATTTAACAGGCACAGTAAGGCAGACAAATGCAATACAAACAGTGTAGTTTAGTTTACAGTATTAAAATGTAATATTAAATAAGCAGAACACAATAAAAAGTGCAGTGAATAGTGTAATCAAGGGGAAAAAAAACAGGCAACTTATGGTTTTTGGGGAAGCTCAGAAGCCTCTAGTCATTTGGTATCTCAGCTGAGAGCTGTGGCTGATACCCCACCTCAGTTCAGCTCATTTATATTAACAAGTTCACGTTTACAAACATTATGCTTCACATATATTGTTATATATCATATAACCTAGACATCATTACATAAATTATTCAGTTCCTGCTCTTTTTTAAACAAGAAACATTCTTCATTAAACCATTACTTATGACACATGCAATCATACATTTATATAAATGAAAACAAACCACACTGACACAGTCCTACTTGCAAGCATTTTACATCACAAACCATACTGACACACTCCCAGTTGCAAACATTATATATTGCGCATAATCTACCAAATCATTTTCAGTCAAACATTACATAGCTCATTTAAGTCCTGCCTTCTTTTAAACCTCATTCCTCCCCTGTATGTATTGTTTCCATAATTCCCATTTTTCCTATGTAGTTTGCTCTTACCCTTTTCTAAACATCTCAATTCCAGTTGTTTCATCTCCGTTACCATATTCACTACTTCTCAGGGGCAGCTCGTACTATAGGACTGCAGCCCCCCCCCCCCACCTAGAAAAACCAAAAGAAAAAAACTGTGAAACAAGAAAACAAAAATCACGAGTCTCGACTCCTCCGTGGACACATTGGGAACTCAGACTGCCTTTGTCAGCAGCGCATGCACAGACACATTGGGAACTCTGACTACTTCCTTTGTCAGCAGTCTGCATACAGAAGAAGAGATACCCAGGAATCTGTGCGGTGACAACCACACAGAACAGAGGAGCTCCGGACTGCTTCAGCTGCAGTCAGAACCAATGAGGACTGAGAAGTGAGCTCTCACGAGGATTTCACTGCTGCACAGGCTTCATTTGTGACTTGTAGGACTGGAGACATTTGTGACTTGGATTGTAGGTGTGGAAATGGTCACTGGATACATTACTGGTGTGTGTTACTTTTTTTACAGCAGGTAGGTGTGTGTGTGTGTGTGTGTGTGTGTGTGTGTGTGTGTGTGTGTGTGTGTGTGTGTGTGTGTGTGAAATGTCCCAGTTGCTATATACTGGTGGCTAGAGAGAACAGTTGGTGGTAGGTAGAGATACTCAGGCTTGAACCCTGTACCTTGGATGCAGGTGGCAAAGACCTGAATTTCCTACCCACCACCATTTGTAAAATACAATTTGCAGATTTTTGCCTCATATTTGTTCTGTTCCTCATAAAATCTGTGGTTTCTGTATCTTCATTTTTCCTTGCAAAGTCTGTAGTGCAGTGGTGCACTGGTAGCATTGCTGCCTGACAGCTACAGGTTCTCTGGTTTGATTCTTGGCTGGGGTGCCTTCTGTGTGGAGTCTGCATGTCCTCCCATCTTACAAAGATGTGTCTGGAGTTTCAGCCTGCTCTGCTGAAAATTGTCTTGTGTTCCAAGTCAGACTTGTTTCCTGGTTAAATGTTTAAAAATAACAGGCATTTAAGTTTCAGACTTCATATTCTTCAGAAAGTACATGGTAACACAAAACCTTTTATTCTAGCAGTTGTCTAAGTTTATAACATGGATATTTGAAATTTGTTCCTATTTTTGGGACTGTATTCCCCCATTATTGGCTTCGTCCAGGTATTTTGTGCTAAGGTTGAGAGCTATCTATGGTGAGAACTGACTTCACTGAATGTTTGGGGGCTGTATTCCCCCCATTACTGGCTTTGTCCACATGTTTTTTGCTAAGAGGTTGAGAGCTATGGTGAGAAATGAATTCACTGAATATGTTTGCGGGCTGCATTCCCCCATTATTGGCTTTGTTCAGGTGTTTTGTGCTAAGAGGTTGACAGCTATGGTGAGAATGGAATTCACTAAATGGTAGCCATTTAAGTTTGTCTTCCTCTCTTTCACAAAACAGCTGATTTGGCATAGTGGTATGTTTCTCTGACTGTTTTGCACAGGGTCCCCTGCGTTAAAGACATGGCAGTGAAATGTATGGTGGTAACACAGCATTTTATTCTAGCAACTTTCCAACATTATACAAGCAATGTTTAAAATGTGTCCCTGGTTTTTGGCCTTTTGCCCCCCCTAATAAATTTCGGCTTTATCCAGATTTCTTGTGCTGCAAAGTTCGCAGATACAACTGCGCGTCAAGTAGATTTTACAAAGAGCTGAGACCTGCAGGGGAACAAAACTTTAGTGCTGCTTATTCTGAGTCTGCTTGCATTGTTAATAGCACAACAGGTAGTGAACTTGCTTTTGATGCAGAAAACTGTGGGTTCTACTCCACAGTAGATAGATGCATTGCTGATACTGTACTGTCTTGTAAAGGGGGTGGATGCTGCAGTCCTTTTTGGCGAAGATACCTAGAGTAGTAACTATGAACCTGTTATCAGTTTGCCATACATTCCCTATTGCGATATTACTAGCTTATCATTTTTTTTTTTAATGCATGCAACATAGGCAATTTATTCCTCAAGGGCAACAGGCACTTTATTTGTAGATGAATAAACAGTGACATATAAAGTTGTTTGCTAGCAGCAACCTCTTCATTGTTACAGATTTCTTTAATGTGGAATTATTTAGATGACTTTTACTACTTCAGAGATTGTGCATATTTACTGATACTGGTGGACTATAGAAGGTTGAGTAGACTTTTATGATGGAAATGTTCTGAACTGGGCAGTTTTGTCATTGGTGCATGCATTTCATTTCATTGTTTACTGGAAAAATGTTCAAAACAATAAATTTAAAATGCCCTCTCTCTAACAACTGTACTGTATTTCGCAAGAATACAATTTAATACAATCGGGAAGGTGTATCAAAGAGCATGTGTATGTTTCATGTTCAACGGGCCTATGATTTGAAAACAGCCCTAAAGGGACCTATGATTTGAAAACAGCCCAAAGTTAATCTTTATCTGCCACTGGCAAAATGTATTTTCTTTGAATGTGGGTTTCAATGCAGTTTCAATGCATGTAAGTTTCAAGGGCATAGAAGTTTTAATGCTAAGTCTGTCTTCATTGCGAGACTGCATTGCTTTGTTTAGCAGATATCTATTGGGGTTTGTGCTTTAAAAATGCAAAATAAAACTTTCAAATTAAATCCAAATCATCGCAGAAGTAAAGCAGTATGCACATTACAGTGTTTATGGTAAATAGGGCAAAATAACCAAGGAATGGGACATTGGAATGGCTGCAGGGGGGAGGCTCCATTCGACCATGATTTTGAGAGAGGAAGGGCAGCAAACTCAGACAGCTCCAGTTGAACTATACCTCTCAGCTGTCCATATTTTTGCAGAATGAATACATATTTGCTTCTTATTTTTGGTTTGTTCCTTATAAAATGTGTGGTTTTCTGGCAAATCATTTAGGAATGAAGTCATTAAATGATAGACATTGAATTTCAGACATCATAACCTTCAGAAAAATGCATGCTAAAGCAAGACCTGTTATTCTATCAACTGTCTTAAGTTTATACAAGAGCAATTTTTAGTAGTGTTTGTATGTTCCCCCAATATATTTGGCCTTTTCCAGATTTCCTGCATTAACAGGTTGAGGTACGTGCAAATAAATTGCTTTATAGAATTAGGCATATCCAAACCTCTCAACTGTTCCCGATTTTAGCTCAAAATGTTGCTCTTCCCCTAATAATCCCTCTGCAAAATGGCAGTTTTGGAAGAAAACATGGACGGTTTACAATTAATAAATAACTGTAATAATCAGTTATAGATTACTTTTATTTCAGAAATGCATGTAGATTCTTTTATTTTGTCAGCTGCTCAAGTTAGCAGTGCTAATATTAAAAAATGTCCCTTCTTTGACAGGTTCCCGGATGTATTGTATGGCTATTTTATATTTTTGCATCACATTTTGATCCATTTTTCATAAAATTGTGTTTTTTTGGCAAATTAGTGGCAAATCATTAAAGCCTGAAGTTAGAAAATAATGACAGACATTTCAGTTTCAGATTTCATACCCTTCAGAAAATTCATACTAATGCAAGACCTACTATTCTATTATCTTTCTAAGTTTATAAGAGCAATATTTAAAAATTGTCCTTATTTTTAGGCCTTTGTCCCCCTTCTATGTATGGCTTTGTCCAGATTTCTTGCTCTGAGGTTGAGAGGTATGACAAATGTGTCAGGGCCATCGCAGTCAGCCAGAGATATTTCAAATTGCGACAAACTTGTTGCACCCCACTCCCCCATGTAGTGATTCTGGATGTGTCCAAGCAAGGCAAGGAGCAGTTATGCAGTGTAAATGTGCAGATTATCCACCCCCCCCCACATCCAAGGTAAACACAAGTACTACAGTGGCTTTTCATCTGTCATTGATTTTACAGAATGTTCTGGTTTCTGTCATATTTTTATACTGTTGATTTATGCTTATTATTATTCAGAAAGTGCCTGTTGCTCTGTGTTTAAGTAGCAATGCTTTAATGACCGTCAGGTAAGCTTGCCTGAGATTGTAAGATGCAAGTAAGCTTTAATAAGCATACTGTTGAAGAACTGCCATCATTGAAAGCCTTTCTGTTGTTGCCATGCAGAGAATACTTACATAACTAGATAACATATAAGCCTTGGGTATTGAAATGCATATGACAGTATTTGTAATAAAGGACAGGATTACATTATGTTAAGCTCATTACAGGCTTTACCTGCAAACTAAACAGCATGCCAGTCTATCATGTGTGGTCCATATCCTGTGCAGTAATCCTTTAAGCAATATATGTTGAGCTTGTTTCTTGTTTGCTTTTCATTTTTTACTTTGATCATGTTTTCCCCATGAAACAAGTAGATAGTTGTTGTCAGGCAGCAGGTCTTTTTTGAATAAGAAACATTTTTACAAGTGGGGGTATCACAGAGATTGCTACTTTCAGCATGTTACTTGGTACTTTAATAAAGCTGAATATAAATTATAATTAGAACTGGAGTACAAGGAGAAGTGGTTTCAGTTGAGTGCTGCTTGTTTTTCTTATACTTGATTTTGACTGGCATTCCAGTAATATATTTAAAAAGTAATTTATTTGTTCATGCCTCACATCCATTTTGTTTCCATCTAGATATTAAATAAGCTGTCATGCAGCCAGTGGATTGAAATATTTTTTTTTTCTTCTACACTTCATTTTGTCTTTATTGGACTCTCATAATGATGGTTTGGCATCCAGGGCAGCATATTTAATTAAAGTTACATTTTTTTGTGGTCCTCCCCTTTCTAGTTGGCCATGCCCATTCCCATTGACCCCACAAATTCAGCTGTCTCCTGCAGCCCCCCTTTGATTTGAAGTCACCAGCCGCCACTGCTACTTCTAGTATAGTTGGTTTAGATTTTGATTTCCATTTTCTTTTAATTGCTTTTTTGGCAGCCACCATAATTAGACACAGTAAGGCCTTACCATGTCTAGACAATTCCAATTCTGTGTCATAGCTCAGAAAATCATCTACCTCGTCACACCTAGCATCTCTGACAGTGCATCCCACAGAGAATCCTTAAAGTCTGCCAACTCACTGCATTGCCAGAAAATACATTGCCAGTTACCTTGTTACCTTTCTTCCCTATCACACCTCTGACATTTGCTGTCTACCTGAGGAAAAATTCTCTGGAGCCTACTTGAGGCATGAAAATATCTATGTAAACATTTTCAAGCAAAAATCCTAAATTTTCCAGATTTTGTTGCATATTTGGGAGACATCCATATATCCCCCATATTGTCTCTTTGTGAATTGCTTATCCAGTCTCTCTTCCCAATCCTTTCTAAACTCCTCTGATTGACTCTTATAGTTATCATGCAATATTTTATATGCTCTACTAATTATTCCTTTTTTAATGGAAGTTAGTTTATGTTCTAGATTCTACTAAAAACTCTACCAGTGCTGGTCTTTCATTTAAAACCCCTATTTCTTCCTCTTTGCTTATACTCTGATATCAGTCCTTGATAGTGAAGGCAATCTCTAACCTGCAGTCCAAATAAATTATTGGCTTATTCCCATTCTATCATATTTTCCTGTCTAGTTATTTGCTCCCAGTACCTTGGTTCCTTCACCAGTTTTTCTCCAATAAATTCCAGACCCCTCTTGCCTATTGTCTATATCCCTGATTGTATTCACCCCTATTGGCAGAATCTCCTTTTTCCATTCCTGTGTTGACTTAGTTAGTAGGATGCTTTCTGGTACTCTATAAATATGATATTCTGTATGATTATTGTTATTCTCCTTAAAGGTCTGCATCCAAAAACCCAGTCTCTCGTTGATTCTTGAGCTTCCCCCCTGGATCATCATCATCATCATCATCCCTTTCCACTTTGATTTATAGTTTTCTGCTTGTGCTATGTATATCCTGCCTTAACTGTGTAGCTCTGAAATGCCCCTTCATGTTAGGTAATCCCAATCAGCCCTGTTCTAGCTTATTCCACTTGACTCTTGCCGTCTTCCCCTCCCAGACAAAGTCCTTCAGGTCTTTATTAATTGCTATCCATAACGTCTCCTCTGGTTGATAAAAAATATGCCTGACCTGTGTATAAGACTAATGGGAGTAAAAACATTTTAACTGCTTGTATCTTACTATCCATATAACAAAGCTCCCATTTTCTCAGTTTTTGTATTGTCTTTTATTCAGTCTCTTCCCACATACTGTTAGCTGCCACCCAGAATAATTTTTAATCCATACTCCTAAATACTTCATTTTATCATGTCCTCATAAATATGGATATTGCTGAACCACTCCATATGTTGATACATAATTTATCATTATAACCTTTGTTTTAGCTTCATTAATCTTGTATCCTGCAAACATTTGAAACTATCTCAAAATGTTACGCAACACTGTAATGTCTCTTTTTGGTTTTGTCAGGTATAAAATAATATCATCTGCAAACAGAGACAGCTTTTCTTGACTACCATACTAATTATATCCTTGAATTTAATAGTCCCTTATTTTCCTTGCCAGTGGTTTTAAATATAATGCAAATAAAGGAGAAAGAGGACAACCCTGTCTGTTTTCTCTGCTCAAGCAGAAATTATCAGAGAGGACTTCACCCACTTTAATTTTCACCTCTGATTCCTCACATATCCTCCTAATCAACCTTATATTTTTTTCAGGAAATGAAAATGCTTCCATTGCCCTGCTCAAAAAGTCTCAGCTTACTCTGTCAAATGTTTTCTCTGCATCAAGACCCACCAACAACAATTGTATTTTCTTACATTCTGCTTCCCTCTGGATCATCATTGTTCTGTTAATGTTGTCAAATGTTTGCCTCCCCTCCACAAAACCACAGTGATCCATATCTGTCAATTTTGGCTTTATTTTTACCATTCTTTTAGCCAGTATAGTAATGAACACTTTATAGTCATGGTTTAGTATTGAAATGGGCCTGAATGAAGTTGGATCTGATTGATCTTTACCCTCTTTAGGTATTAGGTATTACAACTACCACTGCTTTCTTCCAGGATGTTGGTACTTCCAAAAGGAATGGAAAGCAGTGTCTATAGTGCAAGCCACACCAACTACATCAATTCCTGAAAAGAACAGACACTGCTGGGGGTGCAAGAAACAAGGAAAACCACCAGCTTAACTGGAAAAGGCTTTAATCAACCACAAAAGATAGAATAATACAGACATATACATGAAACGCTTAACATAATTACTGTTTTTTTTTTCATCCCAAATGTTGGGACTTCTTCAGACAAATACACTCTTCAACAATCCATTTAAATACAATTTCCCATTAAAACCTCAATGATGTCATAATTGAATAATTATAAATGTCCCTAATTTAAAAATGTTATAATATCCTGTATAATTGAAGGGCATTCTTTTGTATTTGTGTCTGTTTTTTAGGATTTGATATATATTGGTACTTCTCCTAATCTTAAAATCCTGTCAAACTAAAACTTCCAGGTCTTTATCAGTTTTGTCCCTCCTAACTTCCAAACTTCCACAGGAATACCATCCATTTCTATGACTTTCCTGTAGATTGGTTATGCATCACAATTTTTATCTCATTTCCTCCTATCCTAACCATTAGTAATTGAGCCTTATCTACCTCTAACCTTGGCATATTTAATTTTTCCATAAATATTTTCATTTGTATCTTTTCTTGATTTCCATATTTCTCTGCTTTATACAGATTTTTATAGAATTTCCAAAATATATCTAATACCTGTACATGATTTCTTGCTACATTCCTTGTTATAGGCTCCCTAAGCTTGATGACGGACCTTTCTACTTTCTATTGGCTGAGTCATTGTGCTAAAAGTTTTTGTGCTCTAGTGTTATTATCAAAAAACTGTTGCTTAACAGCAATCTTTAAAAACTCATGTATGTTATCAAGGTGATCTTTTATTTTCTGCTTAGCATTCTGTAGTTAGTTCTCTTCTTGTTCTGTAAGATTCTCCCTACTCTGCAGTACTTTAACATTTGTTAGCCCCTCTAAATAGTCGTTGTTACTTCTTAACCATAGATCCCTTTCTTTTATTTCCACCCTATTTTTAAACTCCACCTTAATTTTATCCCACTACCTAGCTAGAAGTAATTTCTATCCTGTCGAATAGCTCCTGAATAGTCTCCACTACCCATTCCTTAAATTCCTCTCTTTTCAACAGATAGGTAGGAAAGCACCAGTGTCTCACTTTTATTTCATTACCCTGTGTTTTTATTTTAGTTATTACTGGTGCATGATCTGAAATAGTGCATCTATATCACGTTATCGAAATGTTACTACATCGAATCACTAAAGGTCGGCCTCTAGTGATCGATGTAGTAAAACATCGATTAACGTTAAAAAAAACAAAACAAACAAAAATAAAAACTAACTAGCATAGGCAGGGGGAAAGCCCCCCTGCACCCCCCCATGTGGGGGGCTGCACCCCCCTGCATCCCCCTACTTGAATATTCCAACTCCATGACCACACTATATTGAGGTAAACAAAAATCTCCCCCTATGGAGATTTCCATTTACCTGCACGATGTTCTGCACTTTCGATGTTGTGCTGCCGACTATATCAGCTTCGATATTGTCGGCTTTCAACATTGTGAAGTAGACCCGAAATAGTTATTCGGTGCATATCAAGACTTTCAATTAAATGCACATGTTCTTGTGAAATGTAAATTCTGTCTAGCCTAGCCCAGTTTTTATATCTTTGGGAATAATATGTAAATTCAATTCAAACTCCTATTACTAAATTCACCTCTTCCATGCCAAATATTTTCATAAATGTCTTTGAAAATTTACCCTCCTTTTTATACTTTCCCTTCTGCCCCCAACCACATCTTCACTGCTGTAAATCAAATTCTAGTCCCCACCTATAAGTAATATTCCTTGCTAAAAACTGGTTAGTTGTCCCAGAATTTTATTAAGCTCTATTATAGCAGTTTTAGGTGGAATACAAATACATGCCAGTGTAGTCTTCCTCCCTTGCCAGTAGCCCCTTAGCACTACAAATCTGCCATTATTATATTTTTATCCTCTTATATCACTATTGGAGTGCCTCTTGCAATTAATATAAGTACTCTTTGTTTCCTTTGCCCCAGATATTCCACTGATTAGCCATCCTAAAAACCTTTACTTATCAAATTCACATATTCATTTCTTTCCAAGTGTGTCTCCTCTAACATAGCTATTTGCATTGTTTAATAGAGTTCACTGTTCTTTCTTTTTTGTATTCATCTGTGAGACCACTGACAGTTAAAGACATTACAGAAAGTATAATTGCATAAAATGTTATTATTCAACCTTTTATGTATAACACCTTTTTTGTTAAATGTCTAGATTCTGCTTTTGTGCTACATGCATACACTATTTGAGAGGTTGAACTTTTTTGTAGTTGTTTCTTGTCATATCCATTTGAGCTTATGTCACATCTTACAAAACATTTTGTTTTATTGAAAACCCTCAAACAAAAAAAAAAAAAACAATATCCCCCCTAAAACCTATTAATTTAACACTAACACACATATTCAAATATTGAAGTTTTACCCTCCTAATAGGAACAAATGTCCAAAACTGACAGCCATACTCATAGTCTTGAATTAACCTAAAAGAAAGGTTATTCATGCTAAGATGCATGGTATAGCCTGTGCTTCTACTAAGTGCTAACTGGTTTTGTCTTATCTAGTCACAGCTCTCCCAGATGGGAAACCCCCTGAATGCTTTTAGAGTACATTATCTCTTAGTCAGTTTCTCTTTTCCTTTTTTCCCAGTCAATTCTCTACACCAGATAGTAACCAATTTCTCTTTATCAGATTGTCTCCATGGAGACATGAGAACAAGACATATGATTCTCATTATTAGATTGTCTCCATGGAAACATGAGGGCCAGATACAGAATTGCTACTAAGCACACATTCATTTGCTATAAAAAAGCCTCATAATATTAAATATTCTTTTTCAGTTACTTGTTTTTCCTTAAAACATGTTACTAAATCAGTCTAAGGTCCTTAATCCAGTCATCCCCCCATGTAAGAATGAAAAAAAGCACATTAATTTTTCTTTTGTCATGGTCTTTTAAACTGGCTTTTTTTTTTACAATGCAGTGCCTACATTTCTTAAAACTGAGCAAGAAAAAAGAGGGAAGGGAGAAAGAAAGATAAAAAGAACCTATTTACAATCCCCATTACACTTAAAGATAACTGAGAAAACTTTACTTTATAGCATGCAAAGAAAACCATACACCACAAAAATAGTACTATTAAGAAAAATGTTTTCTTTACTTACAGTTAACTTTCTCCCCTCTCTTCCCTTTCCCAAAGCATTTTTCCAAACATTAATGATATGAAGTAGGGGATATATTTTAGAGTCCCCCACAAGTCCAACAAATTCTGAAAAAATCCAATATTTCCAGATTTTTCTTGTTCTGTCATATTTCACAAATATAATTATTGAATTGTAATCCCACATTAAGTTACTAGTTTTATTACTGTTTATCTCCATCTCCCAAATCCTGTCTCTGCTTCATTTCCAATGTACTCTAGATTCTTCTAGTCATCTCTCATGCTCCTTCCTTCTCTCCAACATTTTCTTTTGAAACAGTGGAAACAGTTTCACAGATACAGTCTCTCTACAGTCTTTATTACCAGAAAAAAAGAAGCAGAATCTCCTTCTGGTTCACAGCTCACTCTTTGTTGGACAAACATTTGTATTTCCTCCTTATCATGAACTCATCAAAAATAATTTTGTCCTTCCAGGGAAGAATACCTTGAAGACAATTTGGTACAGAAGTTTGAATCTCACACCTGTGTCTCAGCATTCCCTGAATAGTGGAATGAATTTACTCCTCTTCTGCCTGGTGTACAATGAGTAATCATTCTCCACAAACACTCTGCTGTCTCCCACTTTTAGTATTTTGTCCTTCTGCAACAGTTTTGACAGAATCAATTCCTTCTGCTAGTGGGATTGCATCTGTACTATTAAAGGTGTAGGTTGCTTTCTCATAGCCATGTTTGGAGCAGACACACAGTGTGTCCTTTCAACTAACAGCTCCTGCTGTGGAATACCAGTAGAGTTGCTTATATGTGCTTTCATAAAATTAATGCAGTCTGTTCCTTCCAGCTTCTCTGGTATAGCTGAAAATCTCAGGTTTCCCCCTACATGCTCTGTCTTTTAATTCTAGTATTTTTTGAATCATCTCTTCCTGAGCAGTCTCATATTCAGCCAGCCTTTTCTTCATTTCAACCTTTGATTTTTGCAGCTTTATCACCTCATCTGAATATCTGTTTAAAGCTTCTCCCATTGTTTTCTAGTCTTTTGTTGTTTGTGCTGATTTACTCCATCGGTATTTTATTTTAACCAGATCTGTGTGCAGTTGTCTTATATCTTCCTATAGGTTACTGAAAGTCATATCTGGGGGTTGCATTGCTTTTTTTCTGAACAGCTGCATTACTTTCCCTAGTCAGTGTTTCTTCCTCACTTTTTGTAGCTGATTTTTTGCAAGTGCTCTGTATTTCTTTTTTCCTGTCATCTAGGTAGCACACTTTCTAGCCAGTTACTGAAATTTAGCCATAAACACAAAAGACTACTGGCCTTCTCTTGAGTTTCTGTTTTGACACTGGGAGAGATAGAGGTAAGCTGTTATTCAATGTGTAGCCATCTTGGAAGTCCCCTTTGAGCCTATTCCTGACAGTTTTTCCTGTCTGGTGCATTTGTGGGGTGCCAGCACATAACTATATTTTACCACCTTCTGCAGAGTTTGAAGTCTCTACAGGTACACATTTTTGCAATAGTTTAGTGATTTTGTATGAGTGTGGGTTAAATTGTATGATAGTGACTCAAAATTTTGTGACAGTGGGTTATAGTATATATAATTCACATGAATGAAAGCAGGTTTTAATCACAAAATATATGTTTCTGTATGAGAATGGGTCTAATCACATACATGTATGAGAGTGGTGTTTTAATGGTAGTGGTCTGAGCTCACTAAAAATGATAGTGCACTGCAGTTCCCTAAGGGAGGAACTCTTGATAAGACTATTTTAGAAAATCTTAAAAATAAGTTTAAACATAAAGGAAATAAAGTACCTGCCTCTTGTTGGTCAGGTTTTGGTGACTGGCAATAAGCATCTAAAAATAAGGACAAATAATCTGTAGTTAGAAGTCAAAAATATAATTCAGCTAGATTAAAAACACAGCAGCAGGTAGCCAATAGAACAGTAAATGCATTGCAGAAATGTACAGAGGACAAATCTCATGGTATTTGGGGACTTCACTCTTTAGAACAACTAGAAAATTTGAAAGTAACTCAGCCTGATTCTTCTGATGACTGACCCCTGATTCTTTCAGCTTCCCATACCTCGTATGACCATTCTGCTTACTGTGAAGTACAGAGCCCTGGCTGAAGGGTTGGGTATGACAGCATTACATGAGTTTTATTATATATGTAGAGATCAGGCTTAACCCCGGTTAGTAATGGACTGGTTGGGATGTTGTTACATAGGTCATGTAATCTCAGCTGTTCAACATACAGAGACTTTTCCTTCTGGGAAAATTTGCAATGCTTGCTAAAAGAAGGAGGCAAAGGACATTAGAAATCCAATCAGGAAGACAGATGCTTCTTCGGGTTTGCTATCATAATATAGAAAATATGGCATTTAAAGGATTGTCACACATTGATTTGGGTGATGGTGTTATTTCAGGAGCAGGAAGGGATCCTGCCTGCCTGCTTCTTGGGCAGTAAAGTCAATTTAGGAATTTAGAAAACTGTCTAAACTATTAGAAATGTTAAACATTGCTACTTTTGAATCAATAAATCAGATTACAGTTGAAATTTTTACCAAGTGTGGTGCTGCACATATTTTTACCCTTGTAGCTAAGAGTGGTACATGCAAACTCATCAAACGAGAGTACTGCTCATTTATCCCTAACAATGAACACACCATTCACAGTCACCTAAAAGTTATACAAAATGTTGCAGAGCTGTCTCATGCAAAAGGGACTGACAGCTCTCAGTGGGCATGGTTGACTAACTTGTTCACTGTGTGGGAAGGAAGTATTTTGAAATTTTTCATGCTCATTGCAATTATTATTATTTATGGTACTATTCTGTTAATGTGCAAAATGTTAATCATAAAACTTTTTGAATCTAGAAAAAGTATCAAATTATAAAATGTGCATAATAAAAATAGTGTAGAAATGTTGCCACTGATCACAATTGATGAATATTGTAATTAACAGGAAGATAGTGAGGAAAGTGTATTAAGAAATTTTGGACAAATGAACAGTAATCTGTTTGGGAGAGGGATTGAAATTAAAAATATTGGAATTGTCTTTTTATTTCATCTAGGCATAAGCATATGTTTATTGCTCACAAAATCATTTTTGCTAATCATCTGTGTAAGCATTGTGCATGTCAAAGACAGAAGGAAATAGCATGTAATAAATGTTTGAATCCATGTGAAAAAGTGTCTACCCATTTGAAAACCTGCTGTCATTGTCCAGTCATTAGAAAATATCTTACTTGAGTGATACTTCACAGCATCAAATGGGTGACTGTGAAGGGAAAAGTATAAGGGGGATAAACATTTAGTGTATGCATATGTTCTCTTTTGGAATCCATCTTGTTTCAAGATGGATACTGGCAGTTTGGGCTTGTGTTTGGCTTCCTCTCATTGCCAATGTAAATATTACCATCACAGAAAATTCCAAAGTGGAAGTTCAGAATTTATATCTAATAAGGAAAGGCACAGATAAGAGGTTTGCAGATTCTTAGTAAGCAAAATATTACAAAGGTATTTAGTTTTAATTGGTCAGTGGCTTTAGTTTGATACAAAATGTTTTACCTGGAAGCTTTTACAGTATAAAACAATTAAGATGTTTGTGTTTGGGGAGAAAAGACCTTGATTGCTTAGTCTCCCTCGTACGTGTTCTTTACAATAAGAGATTATTCTCCTCTGCTTAACTGTGTTGCATGAATTTATTTTTGACCTTAACACCTTAGATCACGGGTAGATAACTCCCTCTTCTTTTGCCATCATGTTGCAACAGTGGTCAGAAAATCCTGCTGTCTGCCATACCTGATCACAAAGGGTGTTTTACCTCATTCCAAAGAAGTGTTACCACCCCACCCCCATATTCTGCACTGATCAGGGCCAGTACATAATATGATGCCCCCTTTGGGATGTATCTTACCAAACATATCAATCAGTTAGACAGACCTCAAAGTTCCTGATGAAAAAGATAGTGGGGATAAACTCCATGTCCAGATCAAGCAATGTGACACACCATCTTCTTTAAGACGTAATTAGGCAACTGGAAGGGTATTCATAAATTCACCCCAGTAGGACTGGCCTCTTGTGCCTTGAAAAAGGAGGAAGGGGGTGAAGGTAGGCAAAGGCAAGGCATAAATGGCCATATTGGCTGGTTGCCTTGTATGTTCTATGATTCTATGGTTAAAATGTTATTTTAGGAAAGGGTAAGTAGTAACTAATGCAAGTTAAATGAACTAGCTCTTTCTTAATGCATGCTATAGACTCAGTCTTGTTTATATACCAGAATCTTTAAATTATTAGATGGAGATATGTTTAAGCAATATCAAAAAGAAAGTAAATTTCAAACTAGATAAAAAAGTGTGGTAAAAAAGTTTCATTTTAAAATTGAGAAAATCCTATCAAAACAAATATATAAAAAGGCTCAGTAAAATCTTAAAAGCATGTTGAGGGGGAAGAAGCAAATGGCTTTCATGTAGCTATGTTGTTAATCTCACAAAATGGCAGTTAAAGCAGAACACCTTTCATTGTAAAACCAGTTATAAAATAGATATACATTTTTGTCCCACTGTCATTAAAATCATAAAAAACTGAGAGTCATCATCTTAAATGTTTGAGTCCTTTGTTTTGTTCACTAATGGTGAATAATGAAATATCCATAGTAACACATACAGCTATGGCTTGCAATGACAGCCTTGCTTAACTCTAAAAATTGCAAATAATCATAATTAATTCTCAGGTCACAAAACAAGGTGATTAATTTGAACATACACTGCTACTTATGGAGCACTTGTGGTCTTCTGACTTTGCCCTGAGTGTTGCAAATATCTTTTTTCAACTTTCTGTATCACATAGCCTTGTCCCACCAGGGTTACCAGACGTCCCTATTTGAGTGGGACTGTCCCGGGATCAGCAGCCCGATCCTGAATCCCACAATGCAGGTTAAAATCCTGGTGAAACAACCTCCGCTTTGTTTTTTTTTTTATTGGCCCATATGCCGGTATACGAGCTAATCAAAAAAATCGCAAAACGGAGCTAGTTCTGTTTAATGTGGAACTGCCTGATGTTCCGCATTGAACAGAAGAGGGTCCGCTGTGCAATTTTTTGATTGGCTTGTATATCGGCATTCAGGCCAATAAAAAAAATCAACAAACATGGAGCTACTTGTGTTTAATGCAGGACTGTAATGTGTTCCATATTAAAGACCTTTTTTTTTTTTGGTTTTCACTTTGCGTGAAGGACTTTTTTTTTTTTTGTCCCTACCTGTCCAGTAAGAAATCTGGCATCCCTGTGTCCCACTATATATCCATATCACCCAGTCATCTTTGAACCTCTCTCTTTCATTCTGCAACTAACTGTGCTAATGTGTTTCACAGATTCCTTCATAAATATACAGAAGTACTCATTTGTTCCCCTCCCACAGTCTCTTCTACCTCATCTGTCCTTTGTCAACCCCACTTCCCACATGTCATTTGATAGTGTGGTGCATCCATGTCATATTCCTGCAGCCCATTAATTTCTATTTCAGTGTGTATATATTTTATGGACTTTTTCTTCATAATTCATTCTGTCATCCCTTTCTATAATTTGTCTCTCTGCCTCACCCATATTCTGCTGGCTTCATCATCCTTTGAATGTTACAAGAAGAAACAAAGCAGAGTATGTGGACAAAGGCTCGATATCAGTAATGATGTTACCTAAATCTCAATACAAGTCTCCAGATGTGGCCTTACTGGTGCCCATTACAGTAGAAGTTAAGAGTGTGCCCCTATCTGCTCATTCTGTAGTCCTTTTGGAAATCACAGCTACCTTTTCATGTTGTCTACTACATGACATAAACTAAAATGTTTACTAGCTACACAGCTTTTCCTCTTTGTTTAATCCTAAGAATTAGTCTCTAACATGCACTTCTTTTCTATGGATTTTCCCCAAGAAAATACAAAACTTTTCAATTTTGCATTCAGTATCAGATGTCCAATTTTTCCAACCTGTAGGTCAAACTGGGACCTGATAGAGAGTGCCCCTTCTATATGTGAAAAATATAGCTCTTTTTGTTTTTTAAACAAACAAAAAAATCTTTATAAATTATCATGTATGACATAAGCAGCCATATGGGTCCCTATTATTTAAATGGCCATTCAATGTTTTGAATGTCGCTTTGTTGACAGCTAAATGTTGAAAAGGCCAAATCCCGAACAAACAGAACAGTGATTTTTTTTCCTAGGGAAAAAAAAATCACTGGGCCGTTTTCAGGTCTTTGCTGTTCCCTCCACAGTGGTGCGATCTTGGAGTTGGTATATTTAAGTAGGGGGGTGTGGGGGGTGTGGTGGGCAAAGCTCCCCACTTTATTTTGTATTTGGGTTTTTTTTTTTTTTTGCAGACCAGCGATTAAAATCACTGTTCCGTTTGTTCGGGATTTGGAGTATTCCACATTTAATTGTTGATGAAGCGATGTTCGAAACATTGAACGTTCACTTAAATAATAGGGAAGCAACCATACAGTTACATAAATGAAAACAAACCATATTAACATATTTTCAGTTGCAGACATTTTACATTGCATATGATCTTCTATACAGTCATTGTCAAACAAATATTACATCTCATTCAGTTTCTGTACTATTCCTTTAAGCCTCATTCTTCCTCCAAAACTTTATTCTGCATGTATTGTTTCCACAACAATGTACCTCTTTTGATGTAATCTATAAACAGACTAATATTGTTTTTTGGCTTCAGTACAGCAATTTGCACAAGTTCACTTAACAGACTGAGTTTAATAAGGAACCTTGTAACATCCTACTACTAGTCATGAACTTCTTTGTTTTGGTCCTTCAGTTTCCATCTTTTTAATCACCTCAATGGTTTAGACCCCCTCATCTGTGGTCTTTAATTTTACCACTAGTGCACTGTGAAGTACAAAGGTCTTGCTGAGGTAGAGATATATTATGCCCACCTGGCTTCTCTTGTCTATCTAACTGATGTCCAAGTGCCTGAACTTGGTCATCTTGCACTAGTAAGCCATTTGGTATATGAATCTAGACCAGAAGCTAGGTTATACTGATGAAGAGAAGTCAGTAGTCACAACATAAAGGTGGACTCTGGCTGTTCAATAAACCTCATTTAAATAGACATGCAGAAGTTTTTAACTGTATATAATGAATACCTCTTTTTCTAACACTGGTAGAACAAGGAATACTGTAGGTTAAACAGGAAGGTCCTTGACACCTACTGCAGAATATCAGTAATTAACATACTCACTTTGAAGCGACTAACAGACCTGATATGAAGGTGGGACACAGAGCCTCCAACACACTCTTCTCTTTATATAGGAGTTAAGGGGGTATAGCACCCAAGGTAGGTTTTATAATGTAAAGTAAGAAATGGGACAATGCAGAAACATCTGCCAAAGGTCTAGTGGAATAAATAAATATATGGCTGATTTAAAGTTTGCCTAATAGATATCACTGGAGAATATAGAATTTCAGAGAAACAGTTAACAAATACCAGTTTAAATATTGATAAATCATTTGCCAATCTTACATGTCTAGGTAATAAATTCCACATCCTTACTGCTCTAATATGAAAGAAGGATCTCTTTAACTTTGAATTGAAAATAGGAATTATTGCATCTAAATGTTTATGCCTTGTACCAATACCATGATTAATAAAGCTGATATATAATATGACAACCAATAATTTTGTCCCTAAGGCATCTATATATATCAGAATAATGTCACCTCTTAGAAACCGATAAGCCAAAGAATACAAAGACAAATATACCACTCTTTCTTTATAAGATACGTTTTGACAGCCATCTATCTGTCTGGTAAAGATTTTCAAAATCCTTTCCAACTTCTTCAGTTGCAAAACATTTAATATACATAAAGGGCCTCCATACTCAATAATATGTCTTATACTTGTTAAATAGATCTTTAATAGCACCTATCTCTGATTATCCAGAGCATAAGGATATTAATTATTATTATGCTCAAAATGTAAAATGGTACATTTACCATTGTTAGATCTCACAGCTTTGGTTGTTATCCATTCATATAGGTTATCCAAGTAAGATTGCAACAGATACCAATCACTACTATCAGTTACTGCCTGCCCTATCGTAAGATTATTGGTGAACTTACTTAACCATAACAAGTTAGATTTTGGATATTCTGACATCACTAGACCAAATAAGATTGGCCCCAAGACTGAACCCTGAGGCACTCCCCTGGCCATCAATCTTTGTTTGGAGTAGTCATTTTTAATTCTGACTCTGTAGGTTCTACCCAGTAGCCATTTAGATACCCATTTAGCTATATGTTCAGAGTTATCAGTTCTCATTAATGTCCTAATAGGGCAATAGTTCCCTACCATATATCCTGGTTTACTTTTCAGATTGGGAACTATTATAGCTTCCATCCACAGTTCAGGGACAAATGCTTCATTGAATGCTTTTGGGAACAAATAAGTTAAACATGGAATCAACTTTTCAGATATTCATTTTAAGAAATATCCACTAAAACCATCAGGTCCTGCTGTTGAATTTTAAGTTATTTTAGATAAGGTTTGCGTTATCATTTCCTCATTCATATTGTGGCAATTACTTCTAACTAGTATATGTAAATCATTTCCCAAGAACCCTTGGGAGTAATTACTTAACAAACCATCTGCAAACAAGTTCACTAATACATTTGATTCAGTGATTGAGACCCATCTTTCAATGCTGCACTGAAAGAATCATCTAGACTATAATGTCTTAAATGTTTACATAAACCTTTGTTATTATCCTTCAAATAAGCTGTTAAATATATCTCATAATTAGATCTTACTCTTAATAGTCATGAGGTACATGCTTCTGAATTTGTTGAAATTGTTCCTACAGGTGCTCCCCTACTTACACCCTTCCAACTTACAAACTTTCAGACTTACGAATAAACTTGTCTGTAAGGCCAAAATCTGAATACCACACAAATGAATGGCTAACACTGCATGATAAATGTCAGGTCTGATGAAGTCTGAAAGCATTTGGATGAAAGTGCTTAATGTTTATTTAAATAATTTAAAATTATTTGTTTTGTGGTTCTGGACTTTATCATGCAGTGCATTAATTTCTGCTCTTTTAGTGTTTCTTGGTACAATTTTCAGCAATACCCACTTTTTCATTAATTATCAAGGGACAGTTACACTTATGAACATTTTGACTTATTTCAAACCCCCAGGAACCTAACCTGTTTGCAAAGAGAGGAACACCTGTATTTGAAACTCAAGGAGAATTTTTATATCTTCTCAACAAACTTATTTTTTTTTCCTTCTTAGTTTAGATAACTTCAAACTCCACCAGGGAAGTGTTTTCACTTCAAATGGGACATGATATTCTTAACAAATTATTAACAAAAATGTAAAAAAGATCCAATTTCTCACTTATACCTTTATTTTCAAAACTAGAACACCATTTCCAAGTTTCAATAACCTCCTTAATCAACTAAAAGTCCGATTCATAAAACTTTTTTCACTGCTTCCTAATGATTAACCAACTAACGATGTGTGAAAACAACCTTAAAGCTTACACTTAAGGGGCTGGAGCTTTCCAACTCAGGACTACCCAGATTTAATTTCTCATAGTTCCAAACAACATCCAATAAGTTAGTTCCTCTAGTTGCCTCATTCACTGGTTGAATATAACCATTTGTCAGACTTTCAGTTATCAA
The DNA here is from genome assembly GCF_019279795.1 of Protopterus annectens. Lineage (NCBI taxonomy): Eukaryota > Metazoa > Chordata > Ceratodontiformes > Protopteridae > Protopterus > Protopterus annectens. The sequence continues at coordinate 331,373,532 of NC_056745.1, read as the reverse complement.
ATAGTTTAATGCCTTTTATGATGTAGCAGGAGCTACCCAGTCTACATTAGGATCAGTTAGGTCCTCAGCTATTAAATCCACTTTATCCAGGCAACTCTTCCTAAAAAGATTTAAAAGTTGCTCATCCATCTCCTTTGAAATAATAGGACACCAGTAACATATTACTATATCTATTTTAGTTCCGCTGACATCAATACTCACTATGAGAAGTTTGGAGATCATGTCATTAAATTCTGTGACAGAATCAAACTTACCCCACCTCCTCTCCCAGAGGTTCCAAAAATGTGATGGTCAGAGAAACCTGGCATTGCTATTGATTTGTAATTGCAACTGAACCAAGCTTCTGAATCAATAACACATCAGTCCTATTATCAACTATACAGGCCTCTAAATCTTGTAATTTATTATTTAAACAGTTAAAATTTAAAATGGCCTAATTTTCAGATATATTTATTGTTATGATAATAGTACTTCTATTTTCAGCTAAGAACCAGCTTCTTTTCCTGCAGAACGTATGTCATCCCCTTTTCCTTTATTGCTGTGACATGTTTATGTACCCTTTAACCTGAAACCTTTTTGCCAGCTTTGGGACTAGTATCTTATTGTTAAGTCTGAATCTTACCAATCTGACAAATTTATCATCAGAATATATAGGCAGAGGTCTTCTGTTTTTCATTTAATATTTAGTTTAAATAGGGGGTATGCCGCAAGTTTCAGTGTACCACCATCACTCTGAAACTTGCAGCATACCTCCCGTGGTATTGCATGGCACTGCTGATGCCTGCCAGACAGCATACCTACCACCTAATGACTAGTAATGGGGAACACAGTCTTCTCACTCCCAAGTAATTGAGTCTACACGTTCCAGAATGTTTTTCCATTTATCAACTCTACTGTCAGATCAAAGTTGGGTGGACCATTTTTCACCCTTTTCAGGGTGTTTTTTTTTTTCCCATTGTTGTGGAACCATGGAGTTAGTACATATAAGTAAGGAATGTATAGGGTGAAGCCCCCTTCATACTCAGGCTGACTGCAGTAGAACTTGCAAATAACTGAAGACAAGCTTCCTCGTCCTCTTTTTTTTCTTAATTTTGAAAAAAGTGTAACTTGAAGCACATTGTCTTTTCTCTGAGAATGCAGTGGTACATTTTCAGTCACTGACAAAAAGATAGAATGAGCACATTTAACTTGTTTCTGCATGAGCAATACAGATTGTTCTATAATTATAGATTTAGAGGAATTTGATTATAATTTATTACAGCTGTTTTTATTTAAAAATCATTTTTGCCCCTTATGACATCTATTACAAGTGGCCCCATCTATTTTTTAAATAATTGAACAAAATACCTTAACTTGCATCCTTACTGACAGATGCTGAATGGCCATAAATTCCTTCAGGCTGATGCATTTCCTGCTCTTCTCTCCTTTCCTTCTTGGACAAGAGGCCCTGAACTCAAAACTGTAAAAGATGGTATCCCCAAGCATAATCTGATGCATCAGTTGTTAGTTTCTGGTCTGGCACTGATAGGACACAAGGAAGCCTCATGATCCAAGAGATCTGGGCATTTTGTCATATAAATTCCCTAACAGCCATAAGAATCAGAGAAAGGGATTACTTGTGCTGCTTCTACAAGTTTATCAACTATTACATGCATTTTACTGTGCATAGCCAGGTAAATGAATATGTAAGAACACAAGTGAACATATACCCCAGTGCCTTAAGGAAGAGCCATGCACTTAAGTGATTCTTGTCTAAACAGGAGAGGAAGATGTCTTTTATTAGCAAGTACTCTGTCGAACAACCAGACCTGCCTTTTTTGCATCTAGAAAGGCGCCAGCAAAAAATTCTATTATATAGGGTTTGGGATGGACTTCTGAACATTCAGTGAGATTCTTGGACTCAGGGAGCATTGTGCTGTCAGGTTCAACTTTTTCTTGGGGTCCCTCACTGAATGTGGCATTTGGGGCTTGTATTAGCTAAGTTGACCTAGTGGTGTAGTACACTGTACTGTAGTTCAGAGGGTCCTGGGTTCAGTACTTGGTAGGGGTGTATATTTGCCACACAGTTTGGCTTCATCAAGTGGAAGTTATGTCTGTTAAATTTGGTTGACTTCTTTGAGACAGTCACCAAAGCCATAGACGAGGGGAAGATGGTGCACATCGCCTATCTTGACCTGGCCAAAGCCTTTGACACTATTCCCCACTCGGCCATAATAGATAAACTCTCTTAACTAGGCATCAATCCATATTTTACCAGATGGGTAGCAAACTGGCTCACTGATAGAATGCACGTAGTCAAAATAGGGGAAGCCACCTCAAGCAGTAGACCCGTAACAAGTGGCATACCTCAAGGTTCGGTCTTGGGGCCTCAGTTATTTGGGATATACCTTTCTGAGGTGCAGGTCAAAACCAGTGGGCTATGGCTGACCAGTTCTACAGATGACTGCAAGCTGGGTGCTGTCATCAATTCCCCTAGTGATGTGGACATCCTCCAGGACGGTCTCACTTATACAAATGACTGGTACCAGAAACATGGCTTCAAGCTGAATACCAAAATATACATCATCATCCCCTTTGAGGAGAGTGATAGCCCCACAAATTATCACAAATTTTAACAATGTCCTAAGCATGCAATCAGTCATGAGTGATTTGGACACCCAGGTTGATAGCAACCTGACTTTTGACCACCATGTTGCTTCAGTTGTACAGAAAGCCTTCTACATGGTAAGAGTATCTCATCCAGGGACAAGGAGGTCATAACATTTCTGTAATCTTTCCTTATAAGGCCCATTATTGAGTACAACACCCCTTTCAGCATGTATCTCGCAAATCACATGCAGCAGCTGGAGAGACCACAGAGGCTCCTCACTACGCAAATCCAAAGCCTCAAACATCCATCATACACAAATAAGCTAAAAGCCCTATCCCTCTACTCAGTTTCATACAGACTCCTCAGAGGTGACTTCGGTCTGGCATACAAGGTGATCAAGGACCCCACCTTGATGGGACTGCTGAAAATCCACAAGTCAAGCTCCACTTGAGTAACCCTCATGCACAGCCTCAACCTGGTCTGTGACATCAACAAGACTTATTGACGGGATGGAGTTGTGTCCCAGAGACTCCCCCATCTATGGAATAAAATCCCCCTCCACATCAAGTGGAGTACTTCTTTACCCCTTTTTAAGCACAACCTGGATAACTGGATGGGAAACAGAAAATATACCCCTGGGATTCTACCCATGTCCCTGCTGGACAGGGGCATCAGGTGTTGATTTGTCTAAACATGGGCTAAACTCTTGGCTAGGCTTATATGGGCTTCAGGACCAATAGCCTAGCAACCTCCTATGATCCTATGTGGACCTGTTTCAGTCTCATGTGGGAACAAAATGGGCACATGTATTTCTGAGCTCAGCATATAGGCCAAAAGGCAAGAAAGTAAACCTGATAATGAGAGTACCCCAGTTTAATTCTGAGAAACCACTTGCAAGCCCCATGAACAGCAATATGTAAACAGACATGATTCATGTCTAAGGTGATAAGAAAGATATCCTTTGTCAAAACAGGAAACAAGGCCTATCAGATTAGCATCTTGAACTTTTTTTATGGACCCATATTTGCACACATTTGACATGTCCAGGATAAGCCTCCAGTTGTCTTTTCTGATAGTAATGATATTGGGTAAGGCCACTTGGTAGGATGTATCTCTCTAGGGCCCCCTCACCCCCCAAACATTTAAAATGTTCTTTCTTAAATTTATTGCAGTTTCACAATTCTCCTGTCAATAACAAAAAAGTCCTTTATGACAAGATAGCCAGTACTGTATACAAATAGTGTGAAGCAACAGTCATTAATCATGTACAGTATAAGAAATACTTTATTAAAATGCAGTTTACAGCAAGGTTAAATAAATGAGTTACATGCTTACTGTAATGATAGATCTGGATTGATAGTTCCATCAACACCTTCAGGCCTAAGGCTGTCAAGACTTAGCCCAGCAATGACAATCTTTTCAGGCTATCAAAGCCCCTCCCCTTTACCCATGATCCTCTGGTCTCAAATTCCCATCTCTTAAGCCCATGTAAGGTGGTAGCTCTACCTAACAACATTCAACAAACACTAAAACTGGAGAGGTCTGCTAGGTCCAGGTTGGGGGATGGTACAAGGGAACAGTGGTGGTGGTGATGATGATGGAACTATCAATCCAAATCTGTCATTACTGTAACTATGTAATGTTTGTACCTAGCATTGTAGTTCTAATGCCATCACCATCAGGACAAAGTCCCAAGCTGTCTTGTCAGTTGAAGTTTAATGAAATAATGTCCAAAATAATGATACCACCAAAAGATGATCTGAATCTAGGGATCACATCTAGCGTATAGTGTCATGCTAGCATATTCACTAATGCCCACATAGCCATTGCACAAATATCACCAGAGGATGCATTTTTAAAGAAAGCCTAACAGACAAACATGGTCCTGACCAAATGAGCTCTAGGCTCAACCATTAAAGCTCTGTTGTGCTTTTCATAATAATGTAATGCAATTTGAAAGTAATTTAAGGAGGGCTTATTTTATTTAATAAACTTGAAAATCCTTTCTGATTGCATGTATTCTAGCTACTTCAAATCTGAGTTGCCTACGAACATCCATGCAATGTATCAGATATTCTCCTTTGTTAATAAAATGTGGAAAATAAACTGGAAGATTAATTGACTGATTCAAATGTGCATCTGTTGCAACTCTCAGCTTAAAGCATAGATTTGTTTCCCTGGGCATACTGTCTTTATGGAACATAAGGTATGGAGGATGCAGAGATAAAGCCTGAAGTTCAGAAATTCTCACAGTAGAAGTGGTAGCCACGAAGAAGATTTGTCTTCCAAGAAACAAAATTGAGTTTAACAGAAACAGCTGGTTCAAATAGAAGATAAGTCAGATTTTTCAGGCTGAAAGTATAAATACCATGAAGGAAAAGTATCTTTACTTGGCAAAAAAGAGAAGAAAGGTATCTTTGAAGAAAGGTTTGCAGATTTTTATAGGTGCCAGAGACAAAGTTGGCTCCTTGATGTAGATTTGAAATGGCTGAAAGATGAACTTTGACTGAAATGTAGCTCAAGACAGAGTTAAATATCCGGATAAATACTCCAAAGTAGAAGGAATTGGAGCTTATATATAAATCCCAGGCCACAGTCCTACTGGAAAAACAGGTCCACATTTGTGTTTTCTTCATAAATATCTGGACATATACATACTAATCTTTCACCTAGAATCACTGCAATTGCCATTACTGCAGATTTGTATCAATAAAAAACATATTAAAGGAAAAATAAACACAACTCCCCATGTGGGAAGAAACCCTCCATACACACACACCCTCAACTTAAACGCACTAATTGTGGTCACAGAACAGTGTGGAAAAGGCAACCTCACTAATCACTGAAAGTGGCTCTCAGTGATTCTGATCTGCAGTAACTGTAGTTGCAGAGATTGCTGTCAACAAATCAACTGGCTTCCCATCTGAACCACCTTGTCTAAGTGTGAAACCATGTGGTTAGGTGAAGGGAGTGAAGCTTTTGATGGAGTTTGTCAGGCAGATGAGTTAAAAGTTTCATGGTTGGTATCAGATGAAGGGGTCTCTCCAGAAAGCGAGAACACAGGTTCAGGAAACACACTTGCCAAAACCCAAATGGAACTATCAGAATTACCTTGATCTTGTGAATTTTGACTTTTTCTAGAAACTTCAGCATAAGAGGAAACAGGGAAAAGTATGAAGACCCAGGCACCACTTCTGTACATGTGCATCTCTAGGACATCCTCCTGTGGGAAGAATAAGGGAAAAGAAGTGTCTGCATTTTGAAATGCCTGGAAATGCAGACAGGTCATAGCAAGGCTTTCCTCAATGGCAGAACTCTTCTGGCTACAGATTGACTGAAAGACCACTCAGCAAGCAATTGCTAAGCCTGTGTGCTAATGAACTTGCTTGTCCAGGGATATGGCTGGTCACAAGAATGTGACTGCATACTAAAATTAACTCTCAAACTCTCATGGCTTCCCCTCAAGGGAAAGGAATGTGTGCTTGTTAGCTTGTTGAAATAACATACCACCACCAAGTTTTCGGAGCAATAGCAGTGGCAAAGTCTTACTACTCCTGTAGAGTCAGGACCACCTTAATTTTCAAACTACTGATATACAGGATGGCTTCTGTGTTCATGTTCTTTGAGTGATTTTCTGCTTGCAATGCCCCCTCCCTAAACCAGGATGACCTTCATATGTGGGGTATGAGGTTGACTGTCTCTGCCCAGAGATAACGTATACTAATAAATACACCAAGTGAGGTGATCCTTGCACTTCTTGGATATCTTAATAGAGAAGCTGATGCTCCAACAACTGAGTCCACTGTACCCCAAAGTGTCAAGTGTAATACTTTCATATCAAACTGAGCATTGTGCACCATATAAACAGAGGCTGCCAACAGACCTTTTGCCTTAAGACACAGCATTATCACATTTTGGTTTTGCAGAATGTGAGACTACTGCCTGTATCAACTGAATGATGTCCTGTGGGAGAAAAGTACAGCAAGACAGCATGTTTATCCTGTACCCAATGAATGGGATGGATTACATGGGCATTAACTGTTGTTCACTGTTTTCTCTAAAGACTGAAATAAAACTTCAAGGGAGTTGCTGGAGGCTTTGTGACTGTTCATTGTGGGGACCACTGGGAGCCAGTCATCCAGGGTGGAAGGACATTGGTCCCTGACAGTTTGTGATGTGCTGCAACCATAGCCATTACTTGGTGAACACATGCAAAGAGGACAATGGAATGAAGTGAAACTGATTCTGACTGGTTCCTATGAGGACATGAAGAAACATCCTGGACTCCTTTACTAAGGCACACATCTTTGATGCCTAAACAACAGATTCAATCTCTTTTTTGAAAACAAGGAAGAATGGGTTGTACTGTGACCATGCAAAAGGGCTTGTCTAAAACAAGGTTTAATGCTGCTGATACTGAGAATGGGCCCGAAGTTCTTCATTTTCTTGGGAAACAAAAAGAACCTGAAGAAAAAGCTTAGTCCTTGCTGGCCTAGTGGGACCTCTTAGATTGCTCTCTTTTGCAACAGGCTTACAGCTTCTTTCCTTGATGCAGCCTTCTGATGTGGTGGATTATACAGAAGAGGGAAGAACAGCAGTCTGGGAATGTAAAGGAAGGGAATGGAAGGGAAATTAACAATTCCTGGATACAAATGATAACAACCATTTGTCCTGTGTGTTGGCCATCCACTTTTATAACTGGAAAGACAACTGACACCCCTCTGTCTCCAGACTGTAGCAGCTAGGCAAGTCTTAAGGAGCAGATTGATGACCACGTCTTGGGGGATTACTGTATCCCTGACCATTCTGCAGTTTGCTCACCTCTGGTTTGTGACCATTTCTAAAGCTGATGTGATCACTGTAATCTTTTCCAAAAGCTTTATTTTCATGCTGCTGTTGGCCATGCCTGAAATATAGCTGACATGGACTCCACTTCTTCTTATGCCTAGTACCTACCTATGAACCTATAGGTGAATGGGATAACCAGAAATGTAACACAATAGCTGTGAGGGGATTTCTCTCTTGATCCTGTTTCTCCAGTTTAGCATTAACTTTCCTGTCCAAAGAACACGGTGCCTCAAAAGATGGCATTCATAAACTTGACCTCTGTATCATCAGCAACCTCAGTTAGATGCAGCCAGGCCTGGCATCTCATAGCTATAACAGCAGCTGCTACACTAGCTTAACCATGCTCTACATTATGGGCATGGCACATGGTTAGAATGGATATGCAGGACAAAGTTTACAACAAGGATTATATTTTTTTCTTCAGGTCTTCATCTGGTAGCCTTCCAGAATCTTCTTGGATGTTTCCTTTAATAATTTTCTCTTGAGTAAGCATATGTATCATGCAGTTTACTGCCCTCAAGCTGAAGATGGAGGATGTGTAAATTTACTTCTCAAAGCAGCCCATCTCTAGTAATGCCTTGTTGCAGGGATGGACAGTTTAGCTGAGTGGTGTGGGAGCCTTCACAAGTGTCACCTCAGCCACTATGGAGTCAAAATCTGGGTTAGAACTTTCCAGTCTTTAGGACTCTGGAAGATCCTATCCATCCTCACTGATATGGGAGCTGCTACATCAGGATACTTCCATGCTGACTGTATCACAAATATAACAATTTATTAGGTGGGGAGACTACATAACCATTTGTTAGATGGGGAGACTGTCTAAGAAGAAAACTTGATTGACTGAAACACTTCCTCCATTAATAAGCTTAAATTCAGAGAGGGATGTCTGGGGCCCATCCTACTTTCTTTCAAATCACTTCTTGGATTTCCACAAATTTGTGGTCATCAGGAGGGATGTTGGAAATGGCTCCTTATCCTCATCCAAATCTGGGGTGGGCACTCTGAAAGGGAATCTAAGTGTTTTCTCTTGCCTTGGTTTTCCTCAGAGGTACATGAAGACTCTGAAGCTGAGGAAGAAGCCTTGGGTCCAGATCAACCAATAGTATTTGAAATCAGTCTGCCAGTTACTGATACCTGAGAAGAGGGAGAGGGCTGTTAATGCTGGAACATGTATTCTGAGGATGACATGGCAATCAAGATCAATACTGGAGGAAAGCCATGCAGAGAAGTCTGTATCATTGGTGACAGTATCACCTGGAAGTCCTGTCAAGCCAACAGGCCCTAATTCTAGGGACTGAAGGATGGGTCAGCCTTAATGGCATTGAGGTAGTTGCTGAGTAAATCAGCACTGATCACCTGAAGGTTGTGACCAGGGATGAAGAGGGATCAGAATTTACCTCAGCCTTGAAAGCTTGAACCTCCCCTGTGTGGAGGGGTACACCTGGCAATGGGAAGCTTAAGGTTAAAATGCTCAACTGGAATGGCAGTATCAACATCAAAGTTGCTGAAGTTGACAGCAGTGGTCGCAAACTTAATACCATTGTCAGCCTCAAAGTTTCCATTGATGGCAACTCCAACAAGTGTTCAACTGTTGGTTGAATAGTAACAGGGATCTGGCCAATAGAAGATAAGGAGCAGCAAAATTCGGCAGTGAAGGAACTTGACTTACCCTACTTAGTGGGAGAGGAGACCTAAAACCACATGTGCTGCACTGAAATAAAAGCCTGCCACACATCAAAGTACTCAAAAACATGGCAAACTCATCTGTTTTCCCCAACCCTCAAATCAGTGAAAATACCTGGACATGATAAACTTACTGAGTGGATCCAAGGAGTTATAAACACTGACACAGATGCAAAGAAAGCTATACTGGTTTAAAGGGTACATTTTCTTTCAACAAAGCTAAGTCCTAGTGAGGGATGATGCCTTATGGGAACTGGCTGGTCTGAGTCCAAAGGGATCTGACCTTGTGGGGCCTCAGCAGGTGTAAGAGCAGGGGAAGAGGTCTCATTGACTGGTATGGGGCAAGACTGGGCTTCACCTTCTCGAGATTTCAATGATTCCTCCTATCTTTGAAGGTTGGTTGCATAAAAAAGGCAAAAATGGAACATTGTTCAGAAAAACTGGCTCCTCAAAGTGCTCTAAACATTTAGAATTGCAATCTTACAAGGAGGATTTATAACCCACATTTACATATTAGACTCTTTAGAGTCTTCCTTGTCTATGTTTACCAAATGGCAACAAAGCTGCTACCACAAAATGGAGCTATGAAACAGCAATGAGCTGTCACACATACACACACACACACACACACACACACACACACACACACACACACACACACACACACACACACACACACACACACACACGCACATGCACAAGCATGCACACACACACACTGCAATTATCAACACTATTATTTCTAATCAAACTCTAACTGACCTCTGGTGCAGAGGAATACAGCCATTATTGTGATCCAGGTAAACAAAGTTTGATTAGTGTCCCTGGCACTGGCGAAGCCAGACAGGCAGGGAAGAAGGCGGAAGAGTGAAGGAGTGTGGTGCACTTACCACTTCCAGGAGTTTGGGACAGTTGTGCACACTTGGGGGCACATGACTTGGTGTGACTTCCTCTGATGGAAACATGCTTCCTGGGCAGGTGGGGCTATTTGAAGGTACATCCCTTATGGAAATTAGGGAGAAAGCCTCTGCAGTTTTGCAGTCAGACTATTGCATGGATTTCCTTGGTGCTTGGCTAAGTGCATACTGGGTTAAGACTAGCAGGCAAAAACCCAAACCACCTCTGATGGTTGCCTGAATGCAGGCCTCTCCTGGCCAACTCTTACCCCAGTGACGGTAAAGTAATGGGTCAGTTGTACAGGAGTGGTTGATTGGCAGGCTTCAGGGTAAAAAAAATGCCAAGGACAAAGGAAAAGATTATCCGAAATACTGACAAACCAGATAAAAGCAACAAAAGTCAAGCAAACATTACTTACTGGTAATGGGGAAGAGTACATTGTATTCAGATTTAGGACAAGAAAAGGAATGAACTGACCTGGATCCATGACAAACATACACTGATGTACAACAGTGGAAAAGAAAAAGTCTGTGAGAAAACATAAGAAACTCCAGAAAAAAAAATTAAATATAGCCTGGGATATTTCTCTTTAGCTAAGTTACATTTTGCATGGCTGAAGAGATCTGGAGAAGGGGTTCTTGGGATGCCTTTTTTATTTACTGCTTGATTTTTATTCTGAAGAAGTATACAGCAAGGTGATTTGTAAGGGGAAAATTTCCTCTGCAGCACCTGTACTCTCTGGAAAGACAAGTGAAGTCAATCAGGTGCAGAGCAATCCAGCTAGCTGCACATCTCATTCCAGTATGACTGGCACTGATTCCCCTAAGGCACCATGGTTTTAGCCACTGACTGGTGCAAAAATTTAGTCTTGATAGCTACCTGTTGTATGAAGGGATTCATGGGTTTCACTGATGCAGATGCATTTTTCCTGTTTGCCTAGATGTTCATTAATCCCACCATATCCAGCTACAAATCTCTGATGATTAATGTAAAGACTGTTTACTTCAGCATAAACAATTACTATGTGATAGTTATCTTTAATACTTTTTAAACTTTGTTGAAATATTCATAATTTTAGCAAACAGTAGGCACATTACAGTCACAAACATAATGCAAAATCTACCAAGGTATGTGTCTGTATTACAGACAACAGTCATAAATGACCAGAATGTTTCTGGGGTTGGTAGGCCAAAGTATCTGCCTAAAGTATTTTTAAATACATTTTGTTTAATTTTTAAGTCCACATATTTTTATTATAGATTCTTTCCATTGCCATCTTATGGTGATTGTCTGTATGTGGGACTGGCATAGTCAATGAGAGGTATGTGCATTATTTGACATGAAGGGGTACGAATTCTTGAAATTCAAATGAGACTTCAGAACCTCAGCCTATACATGGATACACATGTGCTCACACAGTCCTATGCAGAGATACATGGATACACATATGCTCACAGAGTCCTATACAGGGATACATGGATACACATATGCTCACACAGTCCTATGCAGGGATACATGGATACATGTACGTTTAGAGTTCTATTGCAGGAATACATGTATATTCACAGAACCCTATGGCTACATGTATGCTCACAGAGTGAGGCTCAATAATCAAGATTTTTTTTTTAATAAAAAGATTCGGTGAGCAAATATATTTTGGCATATATTTATATATCCAGAAAATATTTAAGATCCTATCAACAGGCATGCAACCATGAAAGGTCCTTCCCATTAAAATACTCTATTTTTTAATTGGTTCACTAATATAGAATACTGATCCTACTGGATTTTCTGCAGGATCAATCTAGACCATACAAAGTGAAAAAGTTACCTTCAAAACAGTGTTTGCACAAAAAAGTTGTCAAGCAACTGTTACACACAATAGGGAGAACACTGCATATAACATGTTTAATTTTGTAACACAGAATAATGTACAGTCATGCCGTGGTGGTACGGCGGTAGCATTGTTACCTCACAACAAGAGGTTCTCCCGTTCGATTCTCGGCTTGGCTTGGGAGGGCCTTCTGTGTGGAGTCTGCATGTCCTCCCCGCAGTTGGGTAGCGTTCGAAAGACATGCGTGCATAAATGGCGTGCCTTCGTTGAAGGTTGGGCGTCAAGCTGGCACCTCGGTGTTTCGTAAAAATCTACTGCCAATCATTAGCGGACGGGAGTTCCACTGTGGCGACCCCTTAAAAAGCTGAAAGACAAACAACAACATATACAAAATTTATATTGGCAATGAATGTGAAGGGAGGAGTGAACAAAAGAAAGAAGTTAAAAGGAAATGGGAAAAGACCGTCTTGTGGGAGGTGAATGAGACTACGATGTCTAATTCTTAAGGCAGTTACATTTTGTGTCTAATCAGAAATGTTTTGAGTTATCAGTAAAATATGGACTAGGAGTTAGCTGCTTTGAAGCTAGAGAGCAGTAACTTCCAACATTTTGTGCCAAGAACTGAATGCAGTGACAGCTTTTATAAAGGGTTTGTAATGAGGGGCCACTAGGAGGTAGGAATCTACAATTATAGTTGGAAGTCTGTAGTGCAGGATGAATTGCTATGCACTGGAAAAATTTTAATTTGCTAAATTTAAATATTAATAATCCAACTAGCAGTATAGAGCTTTGCTTGATGCGTAGCCTCTTACCTTTACAGAGTATAGAGCAGTGCTGCTTTCTTTGGGGAGCAAGGGCGATGAGCTTGCATACATTGGGGTGCTTTATAAAGAGGACTGGCTCTTCTTAGATACAGCTAATACACTGGAAATGCTGTATTGCAGTTTGGAAAGAAGGATATATTTTCTAAATGCAATTTTATTTCCTGGAGAAAATAAATGGGATATTTATTTTGCCTAGAATATGAGTTTGTCTAGTTCTGCTTTAATGACCTTAACATGATGGTGACGTAGCCAGATTCTCAAATAGCAGAAATATTCTTCTGTTTCTACTGGGTCTTGTTGCTATAAACACGTTTCCATTATAGGAAACTAAAGGTAGCTTCTGATGTATTACAAAGATCACTGAGGTTGTTTCCAGTAACTCGTAAAAATGGAAACTAGTATTTGTGATAAAATGGACCATTGAGGGACACCACTGGTTAACAGTGAGGTTGAAGAAATGGTAGACCCTATTTGTACTTTGAACTTCCTACTACTGAGGTGGGCTTGGATGTCTATCCCTAATCTGATTAGTGAGTCAGGATAGTGTCAGTCAGGAGAGTGCTACCAACAAGCTCAAAGGTAGAGAAAGTAAAAAAAAAATGACCCTGTAAAATGGCAGATATTTATATTCTCTACTTTACCATCCATGAGGGTATATAAAACAGTTACAGTGCTTTGTCCTGGCCAAAGTATCTGGGACGATGTGTATACAGCATTCCATGTTTTTGAATATGTACACTATTTTTTTTTTTAAATACATTACCTAGAACTGGCAAAATTGAGATTGGTGTAAAATCACAGGTTTTTGCTGGGTTGTTAATTCTAGGTATTGGATTTACAGTGGCTTGTTTTCAGACAGCAGGCATTGAGTTGATGATATATAGGTTACAGCGATGGAGAATAGGGTGTAATATTTGTTCCTTACACATTCTGATGAGCCAAAGGTACAGGCTATCATGTCTGATGGGAATACAACTTGGGATTTATTCTAATAGCCTTTCAATTTACTTTGTTTTTATTGTTCTTTAGTAAAATGAGGAAGAACACAAAGGTGGTTGGGCTTTTGGGGGGTAGTCCTAAGATGATGTGAGGTTGTTTGGGGAAATTTACAGTATTATTTAAAAACAGTATTTATATGAAATTTAACCAGTAACATGGTTAACTATGTAACAGAGTTTCTTTTGCTATTTATGAGTTGAGGTTGAAGGCACTGGACGTCAATAGTTTTGTGCTGCCTAGTAGCTTTTTTAGGCTAACTTTCACAGAAAGATATATTTATTCAGATTTTCTTATGTTGGAGATAGTTTCCATTGTTTCCTGGCTAAATGTCTTACTTTAAATACAACTATCTTCTTGTTTGTTATCCAGTGGTTTTTGTCTAGAAATGAAAAAACCTTGATAACTTTGGGAAGTATTTACATTGCAAGGACAGTAAGATGGTTAATGTAGTGAAAGCAGTTCAGGGGGGGTCTGTATCATTTAAAATGGTACATCTCTCAGTGAAGGACAGCTTGGGATTTTAAAGCTGCTATGTTTTTTGCTTTATGGGTTAAAAGGTGATTTGTAGGACAAATATTTTTCTAATGGGGATGTTTCAGTAAACGTTATGGGGCAGTGATCATTAATGTCTGAGGAAAATATAGAGGCTAATAAAATGTGGCTGGGATTGCACGCAGTGAAGAAGTCAAAGATGGTATATTTATCTGATCTGAAGTCAGACACATAGGTTCTTTTTTTAATTTGTATTAGGTTGTAGTTAGTAACATAAATTCTTGAATGTTGATATTAAAATGACCAAAGAGGTTTATATTAGAGTTTTTGAGAAAGATAATATTCCTGAAAGGGTTAGTTAGCTGGAGTAGTATACTTAAAAGGTGCTTAAATTAAATCTAGTAACAGAAATGGGGAGTTTAGGTAATAGCAGCATGGATTTCTTTTACCTGAAAGGATTTTGACTACAAGCCATTTGGGGTCTCTGCTGTTGTGAGAGGCGCTCTGAACTTTAAGTGTACTCTATGTTTTCATTGAGAAGGAGAAGGGTATGTCTGTCAATCCATTTGTTTGGTCTGGCATTAAGAATGTAGCTGTTGTCTAGGAAACAGTGTTTAAGATTTGGTGTGCCACTCTTTACCCAGGATTCAGGGAAGCCTATAATGTTGGGAGAGTGTGTTTTCAGAAATGTTTCAAATTGCTCCAGCTTATTTGTATGCTATGCATGTTGAATTGAGTTAGATTTATTTCAGATTAAGAATTTGAAGTGGAGAGAGTGGGCCGGTATGATTGTGTATTAATTATTGTTGGCCTGTGATTGTTTCAAGGTGACCATAGATTAGAAGGATAAAGATAAGGTGAGTAAAGCTGATTGTGACCTTAAGCAATTTAATTTGAATGGGAAGAGTTATATATATTTTTGAATTTCATTACATGTTCATAGGTTCATAGGTAGGTGCTAGGCTATCTGCCGAAAGGCATTTATAAGCCTAGCCAGAATGTGTTGGCTTTCGCCATCCCCTTAGATTAGTTCCCTGTGCCTCGGTCCAGCAGAGCTGGGGTAATACTGTAACAATCATTTTTTATGTGGTAAGATTTGGTGAGAGTTTTAGACTGGTCCATTCTGAGGTTAACATTTCTTGTTTTGTTAAGGGGTTGATGGAAGTAACTGAGGAGTACTTATGGTACTGTAGGTGGAGATATAAGCTGCAGTGGTCCTTTTTTACTTTCTTCTTCTTCTTCTTTTGGTTTTTCCTGGTTAGGGGTCACCACAGCGGATCACCTGTCCGCTCATGATTGGCAGTGGAGTTTTATGGTGTTGAGTTGCCAACCCGGTGCCCAACCTTCCACAGAAGGAACACACACTCACACACACACACACACACACACACACACACACACACACACACACACACACACACACACACACACACACACACACCTAGGGCCAATTTAGTGTCCAATCCACCTACAGCATGTCTTTGGGATGTGGGAGGAAACTGGAGCACCTGGAGGTAACCCACGTGACCACAGGGAGGATATGCAGACTCCGCACAGAAGGCACCCCAGCCGAGGATCGAACTGGAGAACCTCTTGCTGGTGAAGCGGCAACGCTAACCGCTGCACCACTGCAGCTGCCCTTTTGGGTACACAACATATTGCTGTTTTATGGGGTGGTATGAGTGGAAAGGGCTTCTGATGAAAATGTTTTTAGGGATAACTGAAAAATAGAGAAATTTTATTCGAGAGATTTGGGAGTGAAATGGGGCACAGAAGCAATTAATTGTTAGACTTTGTACAGAATATAAATCCAAAAACTGAAAACCACTCCAAGGGCAGTCCAGAAACAAAGCCACTAGGGATTTTATTATTAAACAACCGCAGGAGCAGTAGTACTGTTAGTGAGGGATGGTATTAATAAACAACCGCAGGACCAGTTGTACTGTTAGTGGGGGATGGTATTAATAAACAACCGCAGGAGCAGTAGTACTGTTAGTGAGGAATGTTATTAATAAACAACCACAGGAACAGTAGTACTGTTAGTGAGTATTAATAAACAACCGCTGGAGCAGTAGTACTGTTAGTGGGAGATAGTATTAATGAGTTATTCATTAAGTAGCAGTTTTCATAGTATGACAGGGAAGTAGGACGTTAGATAGTAAAAAGTTTGCAACTTATAGTCTTGACCACACAAAATTATTAATATATTGAATCGAATGTATATCTGACTGGCATTCTTCCACAGAAGCAGTTTTCATTGAGAAATATTTAAAAGGCAGTGATCATTACTTGAGGTCTAAGTGGGATAAAGACAGCCTTATAAATGAAATTAGACCTGTAACAAGTTGTACGTTTAATAAGCAATCAATTCTTTAGTAACACAATATCACTGCCTCTCATCAATTCACTCCATCCCTATACACCACAACCCACCAATTACTACTCTGCACCCACACCTCAGCCTCTTCCCTGACAGTCCCACCAAGCACCTTCCAACATTTCCTCTTGATACCTATGTCATTCGCACATTCGTTACAAATTAGCAGCAAGTACTCTACATACCAAGATACCATGCGCAGACAAATTCTGCTATACCCCTTCCTATCCAGTCTCTCATTCATGACATCCTACCATATCAAACTACATACTTCACCCACCCCACCAGCCCCTAATAGTGTTAACTGCACTCATGCCCCATTTTCATTATTTCCCAATCTATTTAACAAATCCTACACCAACCTCTTCAAACTCACCTACACAAGTGTTGCCTTTGCAATGAATTTCACACACTAAATATATACACAAACAAAAACCACTGCATCAAACCTTACTACAACCACCAATAATTGTACTATGTGGTGACATCCATTCCAACCCTGGTCCTACTCAGCCATCTAACTCTACCCTCAGTGAATTACTCTAACCCTAACATATCCACTATCACAAACAGCAATCACTCTGGTTTAAAACTATTTCATATTAATATTAAAAGCATGAGCACTAAGATATATGACCTTCATGCATGGGTTGCCCAGCACTCCCTGGACATCCTGACTATCACAGAAACATGGATAAAACTCAATATCATAGATGAGAAAATCATTCCTCAAGGCTATAACATCTATCACACAAAGAGTAACAACAAAAAGGCCATTGGAGTAGCCATTACTTACTCAAACACGTAAGAACTTTCACCGTCCCATACTTCCTTACTCACCTTCAACAATGATGGAATTGCTCATCTCATTCCTTAAACTAAACAAAGAAAAACACTTTGCATCACTGCTTTATATACTGCCCGTGGTCTTAACATTGACACAGCTGAAGAAATAAGATTCTGGGTCTCAAACATCCCACAGGAGACTATCATACTAGGTGACCTAAACAAACTGTTCACCTATTAACTCTAACTTTACTTCCTCCACCATAAATCTCTACAGTTTCCACTAGCTCATCCAAATATCTCAGCAATCCACAAAAGATGCAGCGTTTCAAACTGGTAAGAAACCTATCAAAATATGACAAGGAAACCCTCTGATCAACGTTAAGACAAACAAACTGGAATATATTAAAAACACTCCCACTAGATGGAGACACTGATGAGTTCAACACAATATTTCTCAGGATACTTAATTAACATGTTCCTTTACATAGAAAAAGAATCCAGAGAGGTGCTCTGCCTCATCTAGATTTTTTGAGGTGAAGCATATTCATCAAATCTCAAAGCTAACCGTGTTCTCTGGCTATTCACAAATACCAAATTAGTAATGAAAAAAAGAGACAAGGCAAGGAAAACATGTCAGCAAACAAACAAAAAAAAAGAGCAAGGCTATGACTACTTCAGACACCTCAGAAATCCAGCAAATTACATGATAAAAGCAAACAAAAACACTTAACACCTCCTTTTAGTCATCGCAGCACAGTGACCCCAAGTGGGCCACCATAAAAAAAACTCCTTTATCCCAGCAAAACAACATAACCTAATCCAATGCAGGAGATTCCACTAATACAGCTAATACAGACAGCAGGCCAATTCAATAGTCACTTCATTCAAACAGTTACCTCCTTGCTACATTATAAGCCAAGCTCTCAAACCCCCATTCATAAACACACACACACACACACACACACACACACACACACACACACACACACACACACACACACACACACACACACACTTTCTTTCTCTTTCAAACCAATTCCTATTTCCATCATCAAAAACACCTATCCAATCTCAGACCCACAAAACTGGCTGCAGACAACCCCCAAACAGAATGTATTCCGATCACTGCAGACTCACTAGCATTCTCAGTGCCCATACTTAGACATAGAGCCCATGTAAAATGATGTGTCCCTCTCCTTTGGAATGAATCCTACATTATCATATCACACAAAGCTTGGACCTCTATGAAACTGTCCAATCATAGATCAATTGCTATTCTCCCCCCACTCTCAAGAATCTTAGAGAAATGAATACACACCCAACTCCTCCAACACCTACTGGATAATAAACTCCTATCCCCAGCCTACCATGGTTTCTTCCCAAATCATAGCATCAGCACAACCCTACTAAGCTTTCTTAACTCAATCACTGTTAACTGTAACTAAGGCAAATTAATCTTGTTTCTGTTTCTTAATCTTTCAAAAGCTTTTGATACCATTTCCAATCAAAAGTTACTAATCAAAATTTAAAAGCTTGGTTTCACCCAAACCCCCTATTCTGGTTTAAAAGCTAGCTATCTGACAGATTCAAAGCAGTTAAATGGCAATCTGTGTAGTCATATTTTCTCCCCATCTCTGTAAGGGTTCCCCAGGTCCTATCCTTGGGCCCCCTACTGTTCAATATTTTCATAAATGACCTCATAAATGAGCCAATGACTCTACCCTGAGCTATTCAGCCCCTACCTTACAAAGAATTAACAGCTTACATAACAGTCATTCTCCTCTATAGAAATCTGGCTCAATAACTAACAGATAACTCTGAAACCTAAAAAAAGAAAAAAATTACTTCTAGTTGCCTCCAAATTTCATTCTTTCAACAAATCACAACTTTATTTCTAATCGCCCCCAAATCTCACTTTTTCAACAAATCACAACTAACAATTACATCCCTAAACAATACGAAATCAACATTGCAGGAAATACCAAACTAGTATGCTTCAGAATTCATGACAGCTTAAAGTTCGGCATCCACATACAATTAGCCATAAAAAAGACAAACTAAAAACTAGGTTTATTGCACTAATATAGGCATTTCCACACTAGCTGCCCCTGTTCTCACCAACCTTCATGCTGCATTAAAATCAAAACTCGAGCAATGTTATAATAGACTAGTCAAATTCACCACAAACTAAAACAATAGATCCCACCACTGCATACCCCTCAAGCAGCTAAATTGGCTTGGGCTAAACCATTACTTCATGCATTCTCAACTAACAGCCACAAACTAATTCATCAACCCAGTAAATGTCAAGATTTAATCAATCTCTTACAACTAAACTTAACAAATCATCATCTACTCTCAAAGGATAAACTGCTTCAAGCCATAGGTAAATCAGATAATTCTGCTGGGGATATCCCAACGGTATCTCAAAAATCTGGAATTGTATCCCATACTCATTAAAACAAACTGAAAGCCACCGTTCCTTCAAATCTAGTCTAAAATTGCATCGACAATTCTCCTGGATATGTCCCTGCTCGCTTTCAAAGTGATACAGAAAAGCTCCAACTATCTCCATCTCACCCCAACACAACTTTCCCTATGCATAGTACAGGATTACACTCCCCACTGTGTATTACTGGGTTTCATTAGCATCTTCTGCATACTGCACTCCTAACTAGGCACCATCCCCTCTCCCTACTACCCATCCATCAATCCCAATCCAATAATCCACCTTATATTTATACTATTTCTCCCTCATCCACTACCTATGACCTATATTCCTCGTATTGTCTTCCATCTCCTTCTCTGGGATTGCTTACAAACAAGACTAATCACTTACTTTCCTCTATCTCACAACTCTCCTTCTAAACATTTACCATAATAATGCTCTTTCGCCTACAATGTCCACAATAATGCACCAATCCCCAACTAAGTCTTAAAAAACAATACAATTCTTCCTCTTCCAAACTAAATCTGTCATTCAGAAGTAATTACACCAAACTCCCTCACCATGGAACTGCACTTAAAAAAGAAAGACAAAAAAATGTTTAATGTGTAGACTTTTCAAACAGTCCTTATTTTGTATTCTGTGTAATAATCTATGTGTACTTGCCTGTTAATATTTAATATCTTCTGGATAATTGTTTGAATGCTTTAGTTGTATTTGTAATGCCAATGTTCCTCTGTATGACCATGGACCTTTTCTCACTGGGCCTCTGCAAAAAACAGGTTACGCACCCAGATGGGCCTTCCCGGTAAACTAAAGCAAATAAATAAACAATAAGATACAAACATGGATGATAGCTCATAGAGTATTTATTTCAAGTAACTGGTAGAAACAAAAGGCATATTATTGGTTGTATAGTGAATTCTCACAGATGATAAGTATTATTGCTTTAAGCTGAAGGACAGTAGGTTGTAGATGGAGGTGGCTGGAAAATGAAGCCTCACCTCTACATTTCATCAGCAGCCAATCATTCTGCATGTGTGAACCAAGGTACCAGGACAGCAGAGTGGTATTTAGCTAGGTGTGTGACAATTCTACGGACAACTGAGGTAAAAAAAATGTAATCCACTATCTAAGCTAGAAACATAAATAATGTAAAGTGAAACCCTAGGCAAGAGTCCATACTATCACCAGGTTAGGTCTACAAAGGACATGCCAAATGCAGGGATAGGTAATTACAAGGACACTGGCCATGGGCTTTGCAAATATGACTAAAGAGTTGTAAGTCTGCTGAATGACTAAATTTAAGTATGTGAATTTGAACCCTGATCTAGTTTACAGTTTGGTTATTGAACAAACAAACATTACTTAAGGCTGTCTGTATTCAAACCTCAAATGTGGCTTGGGGGAGGATATATGGACAATGTATGAGCTATACCTCTACCAAAGGTCAAACAAGTAAACATGAGGACAAAATCTGCCTCACAGTCTTGGAAAACAAAACGGAGAAAGCCAAAAAGCATACAGTAAGTGATGAGAAGCAAAAGAAAGAAAGAGAAAACTTCTAGAGCAAACAGGGAAAGCAAACCAAGAAATTATTTAGAATTAGTCAAAACCTAGTTTTATCTTTGTCATAGAGGCCTGCCAAATTTTATCTTTTGTAATAAGTCTTTTTAAAAGTTTACAAAAAAAGTAGCAGTAAAAATTTAGAAAACGTTACTACGTGGTACAAAATGCTTATGTGCTAGCATAAATAAAACTGTCTTAAACCTTGCACAGAAGTCTGTGTGCAGCTTGAGTTTTACTTGCTTTCACTTACCTCAGCACAAAACTGCACAACACCTTTGCACAGTATATTTACTCTTCCCAGACAGGAAACAATAGCCATAGCTTCCAAAGTTTCTGCCCTAAAAGGGTCAACCGATTCAAACAAGACATTTTGGTAAAGCTGTGAGGAGCTTAAGCTGTTCTACCATTACTTCCCTTTCACACAAGTATAGGGTAACTTTTATCCAGCAGCACACACGCATACATACATTAATTTATCTGTGTTTTTATAAGACGTGTCCACAACAGAGTTAGTAACTTTCTGATATCACAAGCTTATTCATAAAACAATTCATGCCATGAAATGAGTTAAGTGAAACAGAGTTAAACAGCCCCAACTAAAGATTTCACAGATCTTACGTGCTTGCATAAAAAATCAATATCAAACTGATGGGGCAGCAGTGTCATTAAAATATGTTGTAGAGGAGTCTATATTAGATCGCCGAAACTGCAAAACAGCGAATGCCATTTCAGCGACACATAAAGAGCGATCTACAACTTCTGCAAACGACCAAAACATTGATATTTTCCTAGGGAAAAAAAAAATTGCTTGGCCGTCGAGGTGTAATTGCCCTTTTTCCCCACTGTAGTGAGATCTCGGAGTTGGTATATTTAGTTGGGGGGGGTGTGGGGGGCACTGCCCCCCACATTGTTATGTTTGGTATGGAGTTTTGTGTGTGGTTGGCCTACAGATTTCTTTCCCTAGGAGAAAAATCTATGTTCTGGACATTCGCAGAAGTTGTAGATCACTCTTTATGTGTTGCTGAAATGGCATTCGCTGTTTTGCCATTTTGGCGATCTAATACAGACCTGTTGTAGAGAGAGTCGTAACTTACGCAACTGCAAGCCATGTCAAAAAACAAACTAACGTGGTATAGCTGGACAAGATTTGTCTTAAATTAAAAAAAAAAAAGGAACAGACTACACAACTCAAGTTGCAAAATATTTAAAAAGAAGAAAAAACGATGGCAACTAATGTGAGCTCAGACTGATATGGCATTTATTCCTGTTGTTTAAACACTAGGCCTGGAAGTTCAATGATAAAGGGCAGTTTGTTCTTGAATCCTAGTTCATATAAAACTGGCATGTACATTTACACCCCTCCCCCAACATAATGTTAATTCCAGAGAATCAGAGACACATTAAATGCAGCACTACCTGCAAATGCATGGTGAAACTTCTGCAAACATGATGAACGGATGTTAAACATTTTTAGAGTGTCCATAATTATGTGGCATATAATCCAGAGACTATAACTTTTATTCATTTTCCTTAAAACACTGTTCCTTTTTCCACATAAATATATGTTTTCCAAATGACAACAGAAGCATTGGTCAGTTATTATCTTCACATAGCTTTAGATATGTCCAAGTATCCAGCTGGGAAAAGACACCGAGTACCTAACGAATGACGAAGAAGCAGCAGAGAATGATAAGTCTGTCAGAAGGTTCAGGGCCAGCTCTTTCCTTTTGTATTTTTTAAATACATACGATATACACACCTGCATCTGTAGTAATGGAAAATAGGTCTTGGGGCACTACAACAGGATCCCATTAACCACACTAAGTCAGATGTAAAATTTCCTTCTAGTATGTCACTTCACTAGTATCAAATAGTTGAATGTTCCATTTCCTGCTTAAGCTACCATTTCTGAGCTTATGCAGAAAAAAATGCATTTTTTTACATTTCACTGAAGGCAGACTTCTTACAAGCGGTGAGTAAGAAAACGTGACATTTTATTCAACACTGTCTGGTTAAGTAGTCTGTTGAAAATTCCAAAAATGTGTTTTTAAACGTGTCCCATTTGTCATTCAAGTACATGGAAATAAATATGGATGTGTTAGCATGATAACCATGAGCCCAGTACAATGCTGAGTGTTTTCTTTCATCCTCGGACTACAGAACTTCTTTAGTTAAGAGTAGCTGGGATACTAGTGGAGTGAAACATGGGTTGCATTGCCTAACAGCATGGTGTGATCTTTCTTGGAGTGTGATTCTTCAGTATTCTACAGTCACTGCTTTAGTTCTGAGGTATTCATGGAGGGATTCTTCACCTGAAACACAAAAGAATGAGTAAGCATGGAAGCTAAAGGTTCCCTGGTGTTTACAAACATTTAACTATTATCAAACATGGACATACAGTTAAACTTAGTTTAGTCTTCTAGGGCAAGGTAATGACCATTATTTGATAGTATATTGTTCCACTGCCAGGCTCACCTGTGCATAACACTGAGAAACGACAAAGCTATCTAAGTAGTACTACACTGTACTATTCCAAATCCATGCACCTGGAACTAACATACATGAAAGCAGAATGTGTAATGGCATTCTCATTATGTAACTACATAGAAGGGATTTAACCAATACATTTTTCATGTCAAATGAAAATCACGTATTACACACACACACACACACACACACACACACACACACACACAGTGATTTTTTATTTCTATATTAAAAATTAAAACGAGCACTACTGTGATATCACAAGTTCTCAACAGATGAACTAAAGAACCAGAGTTCATCAAAGCAGCCTCAATGAAACAGTTCTTTATCAAATGATATTACAAAGTAAATAAGTGTTTCAGAGGGATGTGAGCGGCACAGATTCGCTCTACTTTCATAGGCTCTGTAACATCAAAGTCAGTATACATAATTTGGGGGGGGTTTCACAGTACAATCTCACTTATTTGAGGAACTGCAGTTTTAATGAGTTTGTTTAGATGAACTCCAGTTTTGTAGTTCATTATTTATTACACTATGTTGCATCTGGCAACAATGACTCAAACTAAATTGAAAGACCTACAAATTAACAGTGAGCCAAACAGTTATTAACTACAGCAGTGCATTACTAAGAAAGTCATTAATATAGAGTGCAACCTTCAGAAGCATACAATACTTGTTTTAGACTGCTTGGTAACATTTGTTAACTGTTAATAGCTGATATGTGTCCTAAGGTAGCACCTTTTGTAAAAACAGGTACGAATTAGTCTTCGGTTGTCTACTGGCTTCAAGTTTAGATTCTATAATCAACACATGGAACTTACTTAGACGTGTAATGACAATAAATGGAAAGGAAAAATTACCTACATCATGTATTAATGGATAAAAGGCATATCAGCAGAAAAAAATTATACAATTATAACAGAGAAGAGGGTGTGTGTAGGTATCTGTTGGCTAATATCACTACGGCAGTGTCTGGGTAGTACTGACAAAAATAATAATATTGAACATTGGATGCAGTTAATATCAGCATCAGTATAAAAAACTGTTTTATGGTAATGTAAATCATAGAAAAGCAGTTTAAGCAGAAAAACAAAACTCTTCTGACAATTGTTCAGGTATATCTGCCCTGCTGTCACAGAAACTGTAGCTCTAAAGTTTGAGCAGCAGATAACTTCTTGGAGGAACCATATGGCAGAAAGTCTGATCATCAACTCTCCTATCATGGAGGGAAATGGAGTTTTCCATGGCAGAAACATCCTCTGGTGGAGACCACACTGCTAGTAGCCTTGGCAAACTTCAGCATGCTGTAAAATGGCACTGAAGGACTGTATGTATCCTTGGTGGTGGGGGAGAATCTTTACATGTGTTGCATGTTCAACACACATAGGCAGTTTTATCAGTAGAAAAATTTAAATCCTCACCAATTTCAGATGACAGCAACATATTACTTTACTCTGACCTCCCACTACTCTATCAGTAAGTCTGGTTATATAAAAAGTTAATCTCTCTCCTAAAAAGTGGGACCCATTCAATGGGATGTTATACTGAAAATGATGGGGGAACATATACATTAAGAGGGCACCATAGGACTACATGGGCAAAGCTGGTGGGGGCAAATAAATTATTTTCAAATTTCAAGTTTAAAAAGACATTACAGCTTCAAAAACAATCCTTACAATGTCAGTATTTCTGAGGATGAAAGTATTGTGGAAGATGCATTGGGAAGAAGTGCAGTGCACATACAATTTTTGTTCCTCCCATCCAGCTAAAAAAACATATTCCAGAACAAGCCACTGATTTAGAAACAGACATACGACAGTGTGTCAGGTATGTTTATTTGGTGCATCGATCAATGTTGTTTTGCTGTGTGTCAGCTTGAAGCATTTGTAAACTGGAGCTCACCATTTAGTGTAAAATGTGTGACTGCTCACCTCTGCAGTGCTCAGTTAATTATGTGTTCCTCAACAGTATACATGGTCTCCTCATGTGGTCTATTTCAATACAATTAAAAGAAAAAATGGGAAGGATAAGGCAGATTTATAAACATGGTACGTACTCCCACAAATGGGTTTTACATTCTGTGTCTCGTACTCAGTTTGGGCATTAGTGTGAGTAACATATGGAAATCATGCTAATGGTCTCTCTTGCATAGACTAAACCTTCAGCACATAAATCTCACAGAATTATGTGCTGAACATCTGTTGCCATTTGTACCAATATTAATGAATGCCACCCTAGAACACCAAAAAGAAAAAAAACTAAGGGTAATGCTGCTCAACACCAGAAGTCTCAATCTCAAGATGCACTTTTCGAGGCCCTTCTCAATATGGAGAACATCGATGTCTGTGCTGTGACAGAAACCTGGTTCAAGGCTCCTGAGAGCACCCCAGCACTAACAGGTTTCACCTCATAGCATGCGTTCCGGCCCCAAAATCCGGACAACGCCAAAAAAGGAGGGGGGGGGTGTCCATATTCATAAATGACATCCACACCTCAAGGTTGGTGGCAACGCACGATGCATCGGAGACCATCCAGGTGCAATTAACCATAGGCAAGACTGCTCTGCAATTTGTAGCATGTTACAGGCCACCCTCTCAAACTCGGGAACCTCATATGGCCTTCCTGAAAACATTGGAGGGGATAAATGTATCTCCAAACACCATCATATTAGGTGACTTCAACTACCCTAATATAGACTGGGAACACTCCTCAAGCCCAAACACTCTAACCCAAAGATTCCTGGAGTTCATAAACTCAAATGCCATGGAACAACTAGTCACCATCCCCACAAGAGGAGAAAACATACTTGATCTCATCATCACGAACATGGGATCAAAATGTTCAACACCGGAAGTATACCCCTCACTGGTGAGATCAGATCATAAACTAATCTCGCTGGAGGTCCTCATCCCGCCCCCACCTGAAACAAAAAAGACCACAGTGAAAAACTTCTCAAAAGCCGACTTCACACTTCTAAAAACTAGTGTGGTCTCCTTTAAGGCCCCTGAACCAGTGGTAAACATTACTCAAACCGCTGAATCACTTACAAATGCCTTCTACCAGCAGCTACAGCACTGCATGGATCAGGCAATCCCAAACAAAACTAAGACTCTGTACCAAAGGCAAGCATCCAGTCTGGTGGACCCCAGCCATAAACAAGCTCTACAACAAAAGGAGGAAGCTACTACAAGATAGAGCAAAATCCTTGAAAGGTAAGACACCTTTGATCATCATAAGTAAAAAACTAAGAGCTCTCATAAAATCATCCAAGGCAAATTTTGAGAGAAAAATCGCCAAGGACTCAAAAGACAATCATAAGGCCTTCTTTAGCTATGTTAGAAACTTAGGAGGAAACTCCCAGATATGCTCAGAATTAGTTCAAAATGATGTGAAAATTACTGAACCTTTACACATTGCCAACATACTGGCTGACAGGTTCAGTGCTAACTTCTCCCCCACCTTCCCCCCTAAAGGAAAGATATCTATACCAGAGGATTGTAGCCCCCCAAACATCTCCAACGCCCAGGTGAGAACTGCTCTCACTAAGGCAAAAAACAGCATCCATGGGACGGATGGTGTCCCGGCTGTGTGCTTCATGAACTCAACGAGTTTTAATGAGTCTGTTTAGATGAACTCCAGTTTTGTAGTTTATTATTTATTACACTATGCTGCATCTGGCAACAATAACTCAAACTAAACTGAAAGACCTACAAATTAACAGTTAGCCAAACAGTTATTAACTACAGCAGTACACTACTAAGAAAGTCATTAATATGGAGTGCAACCTTCAGAAGCATACAATACTTGTTTTAGACTGCTTGGTAACATTTGTTAACTGTTAATAGCTTATATGTGTCCTAAGGTAGCACCTTTTGTAAAAACAGGTACGAATTAGTCTTCGGTTGTCTACTGGCTTCAAGTTTAGATTCTATAGTCAACACATGGAACTTACTTAGAGGTGTAATGATAATAAATGGAAAGGAAAAATTACCTACATCATGTATTAATGGATAAAAGGCATTTCAGCAGAAAAAAATATACGATTATAACAGAGAAGAGGGTGTGTGTAGGTATCTGTTAGCTAATATCACTACGACAGTGTCTGGGTAGTACTGACAACAATAATAATATTGAACATTGGATGCAGTTAATATCAGCATCAGTATAAAAAACTGTTTCAGGGTAATGTAAATCATAGAAAAGCAGTGTAAGCAGAAAAACAAAACTCTTCTGACAATTGTTTAGGTATATCTGCCCTGCTGTCACAGAAACTGTAGCTCTAAAGTTTGAACAGCAGACCACTTCTTGGAAGAACCATATGGCAAAAAGTCTGATCATCAACTCTCCTATCATGGAGGGAAATGGAGTTTTCTGTGGTAGAAACATCCTCTGGTGGAGACCACACTGCTAGTAGCCTTGGCAAACTTCAGCATGCTGTAAAATGGCACTGAAGGACTGTATGTATCCTTGGTGGTGGGGGAGAATCTTTACATGTGTTGCATGTTCAACACACATAGGCAGTTTTATCAGTAGAAAAATTTAAATCCTCACCAATTTCAGATGACAGCAACATATTACTTGACTCTGACCTCCCACTACTCTATCAGTAAGTCTGGTTATATAAAAAATTAATCTCTCTCCTAAAAAGTGGGACCTATTCAATGGGATGTTATACTGAAAAGGATGGGGGAACATATACATTAAGAGGGCACCATAGGACTACATGGGCAAAGCTGGTGGGGACAAATAAATTATTTTCAAATTTCAAGTTTAAAAAGACATTATAACTTCAAAAACAATCCTTACAATGTCAGTATTTCTGAGGATGAAAGTATTGTGGAAGATGCATTGGGAAGAAGTGCAGTGCACATACAATTTTTGTTCCTCCCATCCAGCTAAAAAACATATTCCAGAACAAGTCACTGATTTAGAAACAGACATACAACAGTGTGCCAGGTATGTTTATTTGGTGCATCGATCAATGTTGTTTTGCTGTGTGTCAGCTTGAAGCATTTGTAAACTGGGGCTCACCATTTAGTGTAAAATGTGTGACTGCTCACCTCTGCAGTGCTCAGTTAATTATGTGTTCCTCAACAGTATACATGGTCTCCTCATGTGGTCTATTTCACTACAATTAAAAGAAAAAATGGGAAGGATAAGGCAGATTTACAAACATGGTACGTACTCCCACAAATGGGTTTTACATTCTGTGTCTCGTAGTCAGTTTGGGCATTAGTGTGAGTAACATATGGAAATCATGCTAATGGTCTCTCTTGCATAGACTAAACCTTCAGCACATAAATCTCACAGAATTATGTGCTGAACATCTGTTGCCATTTGTACCAATATTAATGAATGCCACAGAACATCTTCACATCCCCCTTTAAGAAATACAGACACCGCTGCTTTCCATGCGATCATAATCACTGAGTAAAAGCATGTTAATCTAGGATCCACGTATAGTTAGGAAATACAAGTCTGTAAGCACTACAGTAATGATACCACTCTCCATTAAGGTTGCTCATGTGCATGTGTACCCCCCCAATATGTTACACTAAAAAGTGCATATGACATGATATGCTGACAGACACTCCTGATTTCCAGGCAGGCTGTATATGGCTCAAGGACTCCTCACATCTAGAATCTATAATTGATCATGGGTTGGGAGAACTGATGGATGAAGTGCTGAACTGTGCAGGTGTCCTTTGTGAAGGTGCACTGTACAGCAGTAGTACATATTTGCATGATCATCGGGGGAAGACATTTTTCATGCTGTGCTGGTGGGGGCAAAGTACATTGTGAATGTGGGATACGTCACCACCAGTTGGCAAATCATGACATAGACATATGTAATATGCACTTACAAAAATACAGCTATTTGTCACAGACATCTGCCTATAACAGTGGTCTATACTGTACATATTGATATATATATATATATATATATATATATATATATATAGCTATATATATATATATATATATATATATATATATATGGGTCCACTTCTAAACCCAAAATACTGAAATCACGAATTTCACTATTTCAAGTCGATAATGTCAAACCCTCAAAAACATGAAACACCACAATTACAAACACTCACAACATCGAATCTAAGAAAACACAAATAAACACATAATCCTCCCCCGAAACAACACAAATACTACAAAAAGAAAACCGATAACGCCAGAGGGAGGCAAGCCCCACTGCACCTGCCATACTCCCGCTACTTATATATACCAACTCCGAGATCACACTAACCCGAACAAAAAGGAACAGACACCTTCCCTGACTTGCCCTACACTCCCACTGCAGACAGTCTTATTCAAACTCACTAATAACACATACAAACACACACCACACTTGTACAAAAATCATCCTATTCAGCACTCACACACATACACTGTCACCCACCTACCCCAACCTATTTCTGCAACTCCCCACAACAACTCAATATTAAGATACTAACACTAAAATGCTTAAAATTTGAACACCTACCTGAATCTCTGTACAGAAACGAACAATGCCCGCCATACCATACAACCCTTAAAGTGACACTACACACTGAATTACATACCACAGTAAATGCAACAAAGAGTCAGCATAGTACAGTTTCGAAAACTGCACTTTCAACATTCTCATCTCAAAAAACTGAAATTCAAGAATTCAGTATTTCGAGTTTAAGTGGACCTATATGTATACATATATATGTGTGTGTGTATATGTGTATATATATATATATATATATATACATATATATATATATATATATATACATATATATATATATATATATGTATATATATATATATATATATATATATATATATATATATATATATATATATATATATATATATATATATGTGTATGTGTGTGTGTGTGTCTATATATTGATGCCAGTCTGTTATTTCGCTCCACTGTTACTAAATAGTCATGGCCAGAGATTAAACCATGTTTAAATGACACAGTTTCCATTGCAAGTGTGTTAAAAACAAGATCCAGTCATATTAAATAATTTTGATTGGTTTGATATCTCACATGATATACAGCTAATTAGCTTTATAAATGTTGGTCAGTCTGTGTTTAATTTATTCTGAAGAAGTCTTTTATACTTTTAAGATGAAAGTACTAAACAAGTGTTTGTTTCCTTTGGATATCTGTTGAGTGAATTATTTTTGATTGGTATTTTATCTCGCTTGGACAGGGCTGTTGGACTGACTTGTGTTTTTTGTTTTGTTTGAGTTCTGGGTTTTATTTCATTGTTCTCAGCCCTAGATGCAGTCTGAAGAATTATATGCACAGGAAGAGAGGTTCCCTAACTAGTGATCCTGTGGTGACAACAATCTGAATTTACCCTATGGACTGACCAGTCTGTTACTTCAACCTTCTACTTATGTAATCCCTCTGTGTAGTATACAGTCCACGAAAAATGCCCCAGATATGAGACCAGGAGATCATCATCATTATGATCAGATAAATGCAGAGGCAGTAAAACGGACATAATATGTAATGACTTCAGGATTGTCCCAACCTATTCCAGGTGATGGCTAGCCTTTTGATATTTCCACCATTCTTTGGATAGCAAGCACCCACTGTCCAAATGAGACAGGTTAGGACTGAATCAGTTATGCTCTCCAGACAACTAGAACAATTAACGAAAACAAAAATAAATTCAAAATGCTCTAATTAGAAAATACATATGTTAAGGAATGCATTTTACATAATATTATCCTTAAAGGGTTACGAATACTGAAATTTCCCAATGGTACGAAACTTAATTTCACTTATTATACATTCATAAGTGTATACAACATTAATGACCACTGGGTCTTAGAAGTATGGATTAAAAATGAGTCTGCTGTAGCAGCTAAGGAAAAGATAATACAAAAACTGAGAAATTGAAAGCCCTGTTTTATGGATATGGATAGCAAGATATAAGCAGTCAAAATCCTTTTAGTTCCTTTAGTTTTATACACAGGTCAGGCATATTTTTTACCAGCCATGGGAGAACTGGTGGACAGCAATTAATAAAGAGCTGAAGGATTTAATTTGGGAGGGGAAGACAGCAAGAGTCAAGTAGGATATGCTGATTCTTCCAACAGAACAAGGTGGTTTGGGATTACCTGATTTGAAGGGGTATTTCAGAGCTTCACAGTTAAGGCTCCTATACAACACAAGCAGAAATCTATAATTCAAAGTGGAAAGGGATGATGACAAAACAAGAGGGAAGCTCAAGAAACAAGGACTGACTGGGATTTTGGATGCAGATCCTTAAGGAGACTAACAATAACCATACTCCTAAAGCAGCAGAAAGTATTCTAAAAACTAAGCCAACACGAGAATGGAGAAAGGAAATTCTGCCCATAGAATGACTGCAATTAGGGATATAGACAATAAGCAAGAGGGGGCTAGAATTTATTGGAGAAAACTGGCAAAGGAACCAAGGTATTGGAAGCAAATAATGGGGGAACAGTAACAGAATGGAAAGAGGCCAAGAATGTATTTGGAGTGCAGGTTAGAGATTGTCTTCCCTATCAAGGATTGATATCAGAGTATATGCAAAGAGAAAGAAAAAGGGGAATCACAAGCAAAATACTAGCACTGGTAGAGTTTCCAGTAGAATCTAGAATAGAAGCTGCTGTTAAAAAGTATAACTAATAGGGCATATTAAATATTGCATGATAACTATAAGAATCAATTAGAGGACGTTAGAAAGGATTGTAAAAAGAGACTGGATAAGCAATTCACAAAGGAACAATGGGGGTATATATCTATGTCTCCCAAATATGCAAGAAAGTCCAGAAGATTTAGGATATTTGCTTGGTTTATTTTTATACCCCAAAAATGTTTCTTCAGGTAGACAGCAAATGCTGGAGGTGTGATGGGGAAGAAAGAGGTTAATTGGGAACATATGTTTTTGTGTAATGAGTTGGCAGACTTTAAAAATTCCATGCAGACTACTCTATCAGAAATACTGGGTGAAAAAATCGGTTTAACTAAGGAAATTATTTTTTGGACTATAATACAGAACCAGAATTTCCTAGGCATAGCAAGGCCTTGTCAAGTCTAATTATGGTGGCTGCAAGAAAAGCAATTATTAGAAAATGGAAATCAAAGTCTAAACCAACTGTACTAGAAGTAGAAAATAATGCAACAGAGATAAAACAACTGGAAATGGGATCTTCAGAAATTGGCAGCAGCAAATTACATAAAAAAATGGGAATTGTGGGAACAATACATACAGAATAACATTTTGGAAAAGGAATGAGGTTTAAAAGATGGCAGGATTTAAATGGGCTATGCAATGTTTGACTGACAATGACTGAATAGATTATATGTGATATATAATGTTTGCAACTAAAAGTATGTCAATATGGTTTGTTTTCATTTATATAAATGTATGATTGCCTACTACAGGAGTGATAATTTAATAAAGATGCTTCTTGTTTAAAAAAAATGATGAGTCTGATGACAGTCAAATATAGTGAAACAATGACTTCCTGAGACCTAGATGCCATGCCCTTTTACACTGAATGATTTCCTTACTATCACAGGCACATGTTATTCGAAAGTAGGTTACTATCTACATACATACCCAAATCCCTGACTACCAGTTCAACTCTTACGGGTGTGTTATCAACAAGGTAATTTCCTAGGTGTTAGATTATATACAGTTAAATACTTACAACAGTGCATGTACATTTCTGTTAGTATATATACACATTAAAGGGTTAAAATTTTCTTAGCTAAAATAAGTAAAAAAATAAAAAGAATATAGTAGAGCAAAGTTATTAAGCATGTTTTGGCATTCTACTGTGTGTGATACAAAATGTTTTGTGACTGATACAGCTTCAAGAAAAACTACAGATAAGTAAGTTTACCTTAAAACAAAATATAAATCAGCGTATCAACAGACTGCATGACATCAAAGCAGACTTCAAAAGACTGTTTTCATAAACAAGATCCAAATGTCACACGAAACATATAAAAACAACAGTAAAACTAAATGGTGAGATCTGATTTTTTTGTTAGATCTAGTATTTGTAGGAACAACCTTGTTCTGAGGTAAATGGAGAATTATTGAAAAGCAAACTTTGTACATTAAAGTTGTAAATGTAACAGTATAGTATATGTCGTCCGTTACAGAAATGTTATTTTATTAGTAACTGCGGTTAAGTTAATAAAGTACAGTGCTGTAAAGTATAGTAGCCTGTAAGTCTCTGTGCCATAATCAGACTTTATTTCCAGCTTCTTAAAAATGTTCAGTGGTGAGCCTAGCCTGCATTCAAACACAGGGGTGTGGTGCCTTGTATAGGGACACTCCAGTAAAGGCACAGTAACTAAAATTTATGAGTGAATCCTGAACAGGAAGACTCCAGTTTTATACAGCTTGCAGCAGTACAGTTTTTAGACGTCTGAATCCGGAGTGAGACTGCCGAGCAGGAAGGTCGCAGTGCAATAAATTCTCCAGGTCGGTGAATTCCAAGGTTTCAAAGCTGCAACTGCCAATTTTGTTTCACCAGCTTTTTGAGTGACTATGGAGAAATTTTGAGTCACCTGCAAAATAACAGCTTGATCACCTGTCTTTTTGCTGTGTGGTAAGACCTTTTTATGTGCACATACAGTATGGATGCCATTAGAGGTCACAGTAGAAAATGTAAACAGAGTTTTACTCTTAATGTATCACAACAACCAGATAAAATCTGGAGCAGAATGCAATGCTGGTATACACAGCATATTGGCAAATGTAAAACCTTATTAGGGCAAGTTGGTAGTAAGGCATTATGCAAATGGATTACAATATTTGACTATCTCAAACAAAAATGTGTGGTATGACAGTAACTGTTTATTGTGCGAGTCAAATGAAACTGCTTTCTGTGTGCAATGTCATAAAAGTACAGTTCAGACTATTGTTGAAAAGTTAAACTGTACAAAAAAATCTTCTGATGGTAAAAAAACAGATATGGGCAATACACTTACATTATATCCAGATGTTAAACAGTTATGTTCTCTCACCATATATCAAACATTAATTTCAGAGTTAAAAGAGCAGTCAAATCAGTTATTAACACAATCTGCTGTACATCTTGTCACACCCTTTAGAAAATATGTACAAAAGTGGAATAAGGCCGCTGTACCGCACAAAACAGATAAGGACGAGGTTCCTGCAGAACTGACAGAAGAATTTAATAAACTTCTAAAAGGCAGACAAAATGAGTTCAGAAAGTTTAGGCAAGATATACAAGCACTTTTTCAAAAGTGCATAGGAGCTTTAGAGTCAACAGAACAGGTTACTGAGAAATATCAGACAGTCCGTGCAGAATAACAGAAAGAAATTAAAACTCTTAAACAGCAGTTACAAGACAAGAAAAATCTCTGGTTAGTAAAGAGTTAAAGAAACAGCAGTTACAGAATATTGAAAATAAATTAGCTGAGCTGACAGACACTAATTTACAGCACACAAGTTTAATAGCCCAGCTTAAGAAAGAATTGCAAAAGAGCAGGGAACTACAGATGATCTGTACAAAGAAGGCATATTTTACAACATGCTTACATTTAAAAAATGGATAGTATACACAGTAAGTGCCGATGTATGGGCAGATGCCTTACTTAAATGCTTCTGAATTTTTTTAAACTTTCATCCAGTTAAATCAAAATGCTTATAAATTAGACAGTAAAGTAGGAAGTATGACTGCCATTCTCGTGGCATACACACAGGGACAGCCTCTCATAGCTAGGTTGTTGGATAATTTCAAAATCACCATCTCAGATAAATTAATGGAGTAAGTTGAAGATTTTAAATTAGTGCTCCATATAAAAAAGAAAAACAGAACAGTTCCAGTACACAGAGATCAAATAACAGTAGTTAAAAACAGTGAAGAAATAAGTCACAAGAGTGACATGCGTGCATTTTCTTTTCAGAAAATAAAAATAAAACTGCCTAAAGTGCACCTGTTTAGAATACACAAGACCAAAAAGTAGACAACAGCAAATGTAAATATACTTGTTTTTAAACATGTGTTAGCTAGACAATATCTATTTTGTTTTTTACATTTTTTTTGTAATTGTATAACAGGACCAGGGATAGCACAGACCCTGGCAAAAAAGGGATACAGAAGTAATATTACTAATTTAAGGTTGTACTAGGTAAATGATACTACAAATAAAACTCAAGGTAATTTTTCTTGTCCACGGGGACAAAAATGTCACATTAAAAATCTTTCCTTTGACCAGAGTGTCTCAGTCTGGAAGACAGAGGACAGGTACATGTCCAACTCTCACAACGTACAGCAAATGCATCTTTACAAAACAATACTGCTGTATTGTACTGTATAAAATGCTGCGTACTACAAGGAGAAAGGGCATTTTTTCAGTTTTACACTGACTGTATAAACAGTACTGCATAAGGGTCTAAAACAGAGCTACAGGAGGGAAATAATATATCATTCCCTCCTGACAATACCGGCTGTAGGAAACAAAGTGAATGGCATAATACTCTTTTAGGTTCAAAGGTTCATAGGTGTGTACTAGGCTAATGGCCCTGCAGACTTTACAAGCCTAGCCCATAGAAGTGCCCTGGCATCATGCCACCTGATGTTAGTTCCCAGTGCCTCTATCAAGTAGAGCCACTGGAGTCATCCCTGGGGTGAACTTTCTATTTCCCATCCAATCATCAAGATTTCTCTTGAAGAAGGCCAGGGAGGATGGAAACAGGCTTAAGTGCATTAGAAATATTGGCAAACAGATTAGAACTGACAGGCCAAGATATTTCACAAATTGTACATTTACAGGCACAATGGTTACCTACAATATGGACAGCACATAAGAGACATACCAACTAGACTGAAATGCATGGGGAGTAAATAGTCTGCATAGATACATACAGTATAGGAAAAGTTACACATTATAATGTAACAAGCTCAAAAATATGTCACGTTGTTGTTTTATCACTGGTTTTTGAACCATTTTATCCGTACCAGTATTGATTACCCCAGTTAGAGAAAATTAGATTGATTTACAAAATAAAACTCAGAAAATTAAACACTGTACTCATACAGCTAATGGACTGATATGTAAATAGCATTCTCCAGTGAATAAACCATGTTTTTTTAAATGTCTGTGTCTTTTAAATAAAATCCTCAAGTATTACCCCTGTAAATATTAGTATGTCTCTAAACTCTTTGTATGAGGTGATTAACAAAAGTAAACAGTTAATTCAACAGCAAAAAGTTAATAAAA
Source organism: Protopterus annectens (assembly GCF_019279795.1). Taxonomy (NCBI): domain Eukaryota; kingdom Metazoa; phylum Chordata; order Ceratodontiformes; family Protopteridae; genus Protopterus; species Protopterus annectens. Next base: position 331,336,454 of record NC_056745.1, on the reverse strand, counting down.
CAATTCTAAGTCATGAATTAAGTTCTGTAATTGTAAAAGAACAAAGTAATCAAGCTGAAAAAATAAAGCAGACATAGACCATAACTGGTGGGATATTTTCACAGAATGGTCTGCAAAAGAAGAAAAGTTGTTAGACTGGATTGTGCACCCAGTTCTGGTAGTAATGCTTGTTATCATTGTACTAACCATGCAAAATCGTGTTTTAACTTGTTATATTTAAAGAAAGCTAAATGTTTTGTTTCCTAATGTGTTCTCTGTAATTCATGATAAAAATTATGATCTGACCAAAGAATGCATATCAATATAAACTGTTTTGTGTGTTTTAAAAACAAAAGGGAGAACTGTTAGTTTATATACATTTAAACAATTACAATAGTGCATGTACATTTCGATTTGTTAGTAAAAAAGGAAGGAGAAGCCCAGTTGTAGAGTACAGGAGTGAACACACCAAGGCAAATATCCAGAACAAAAACGCAGACTCCTAATACTGTAAAAACCACACTGAAAGAGCAAAAACCAATGTAAAGTCCAGTGTAAGATCCAATGCTCTTTATTGTAGGTAAGCGCTTTCGCAACCAGCCCTGGTTGCTTCCTCAGACCAAAGCTTACAAGAAAACATCATTCCAAACTTTAAAAACTTTAAATCCTGTGTCACATGACTATAACCAATTAATTAATTAAGTGAATAAAAGGAACAAGTACATTCAAAATACACAAAAGTTTATTCAAGGCAATATATAGAGACACAGCATATAATATAATAAAAGATATATTATTCAAAAAACATTAAAATCAAATATAACATACTATATACATAAATAAATAACCTACTTTATTATCTAACATTATCTAACTAAAATTGCTGATGTTACCCTATCCATAAATCACATGTTAAGCAGCTTTCTTCCTAATCTTCCTACCTTTCAAAATGGGTTTCAAGGACACAATCATTCAGCCCAGGTAATTTATGGGCTGCTAACATAAAAATCCATCTCAACTCCGTTTGTTCAGTTCTGTTACTTAAATCACCCATCCTCATAGTCTCAGTGACAGTGTCAATAATGGAAAAATAAAAGAAATGATTCTCCTCTTGTTGCAGCATGTGTTTGGCCAGTGCACTATATTCCTGTTGTCCCTTAAAACAGTAAAGGTGGTCACAGATTCTCTCCCTTAACCGTCTGTTGGGTCTTACCAACATAAAATGCACTGCAACAGGCACAGTGAGCTAGGTATACCACATTTCTACTCTCACAGTCACCTGAGGCCATAAACTTGAAGGATTTCCCACTCAATGGATGTACGAACACTGCATTTGTCTCTATGTACTGACAAAATGAGCATGTATTTCATCTCCTTGTCCCATAGTTCATAATAAATCTATGTTCTAACCCATCTGTATAACAGAGCATCTGCTTCAATGTTTTCCGATTTTTATAAATAAAACAAGGTTTCTACCCTACTATTGCACTTACCCTATCATCAGTGCCCAATATATGCCAATTACGATATATTATGTTATTAATCAAATTAGTATCAACTGAGTGTGTCATACTAAACTTCACTGATTGTTCTCTACTTCTCATTCTCTTAGAAGTCATTCCCACCCTGCTCATATTGGGACTAGAAAAATAAGGTTTCCCTGTGGTGTTCCTTTTAATTCTGGCTTCAGTACATGCCTCATTCACCTCTCTTTCATGGTGACCCCTAAATAGGAACTCATCCCTCAGGTCATCAAACTATTTTCGAAATCTTGATCTCTTACATGTAATTTAGACATGCGTACAGCTTGATTATTAATAACGTTCCTAAAAATATAGGGAGGGTGCATAATAGTATGGTGAACATAACTGTTACGGTAGCAATCTTTCCGATGCAATTTAGTATACACATTGCCAGTGGTTCCATCCAGCTGTATTTTTATATCTAAGAAATCAATAAGGGTACGAGCTCTATTCATAGTAAAGCCTAAGAAGTCAGTACTATTATTTAAATATTCCACAAATTCACATAGTCTTTCCTCAGTACCCCCCAAAAAAAGGAACAGGTCATCTACAAAACGACAAAAAAATAGAATGTCACCTTTAAAAATGTTATCATTCATCATAAAAGTTTGCTCCCATTGTGCCATTACCAAACTGGCGTAGCTATTAGCTGTGGGAGTCCCCATAGCTACGCCTGACGTTTGTAGGAAATACCTCCCATCAAATGTAAAAGTATTAAATTCTAAGACAAGCTCTAACAGAAAACTAATCAAATCAACCTTCTCAACACTAAATGAGCCTTCCTGAAGTAAGAAGTCCCTTAGGCAGCATATTCCTTTCTCATTAGGTATACTGGTAAAAAGGGATACGACATCCAAAGTAACTAAAAATTCTTTCCCTGTGAGCCTACAATCATTTAAAAAGGCATAAAAATCTCTCAAGAAATGTTCTGAATCCCATAGTATCAAATTATATTGTGTTATTAATGGTCTCAGTTGTTTTTCCAAATATACTGATACTGGCTCAGTAATCCATCCTGTCCCCAAGACAATCAGTCTAAAAGAGGGGTTCAGGATGCATTTGTGAATTTTTGGAAGTCCAACAAAACTAGGAACAGTAGGACATTCAACAATAAAATATTTAAACAAATCTTCTGTTATGTTATTTTCCAAAAAAAATTTCTAACTTGATGGTTAAAACTGTCTACCAGCATATTGACTTTCCATTTGTTAGTATATATACATTAAAGGGTTAATTTTTTTAGCTGAAAATAAGTAAAAAAAATAAAAAGAATATAGTACAGCAGTTATTACACAGGTTTTGGCATCCTACTGTGTGTGTGATACAAAATGTTCCGTGACTGATACAGCTTCAAGAAAAACTACAGATAAGGATAACTCCCTAATTCTTGACTAACCCAGGTGCAAGGATGACCAGAGACAGAAACAATGCCCCAAGCTTACCTTGAAACAAAATACAAATCAGCTTATCAACAGACTGCATGACATCAAAGCAGGCTTCAAAAGACTGTTTTCATAAACAGGATCCAAATGGCACAAGAAACATATAAAAAGGACAGTAAAACTAAATGGTGTTAGATCTGATTTTTTTGTTAGATCTGGTATTTGTAGAAACACTTTTGTTCCAATGTAAATGGAGAATTATCTTTCATACTTGTGTTGAGAAGCAAACCTTGTACATTAAAGCTGTACGTGTAACAGTATAGTATGTGTCGTCTGTTATAGAAATAAGTTGTTTATTAGTAACTGTGCTTAAGTTAATAAAGTACAGTGCTGTAAAGTATAGCGGTCTACAAGTCTCTGTGCCTTAAACAGACTTTGTTTTCAACATCTAAAATTTATCAGTAGGGTGGCTGACTTCACAAATTATACTATTACACATTTATTGACACTGAGTTTTAAGCCATGGCTTTGGCATCAGTCATCTGTCTGTGTTAGTCCTTCCTGTAGGATGTTAGTGTCTTGGGAAGATTCTATGACTGCTCCTAGTTTGCAATCATCTGAAAATCTGGTCAGCCAGAGATGCCTGACACTGGCTTTGACTTCCTACATGCCAAAAAAAATGGTCCTAGCACAGAGAAAGTAGAGTTGTGTACACTTACCATAAATGTAGATGTTCAAGTGTATTCACTGTTGCAGTCATTACATTTGGGTAATCTGCTGGCCGGTTGCCCTCAGTCGGCCTGATTAACAAAGTCTTGGGTCTTGCGTCGGTTGCTGTCCCTTCTTCCATGACGTCAGGTCGTCAGGGGTATAAAACATGCAGCCAATGCCATTACATCAGTTTTTCTTGCCTCAGATGTCAGGTGCCCCCCAAATGGGGAGCAAAATATACATGTATATATATATATATATATATATATATACATAATTTAAAACACTAAAAATCTATACCTCCAAACAAAAGCAAATACACCAAAAATGCTTTTAAGCATAGTAAAAGAAGTTAGAGGTATAGTTAGAGAAGAAACAGGGGGCTGGAGGGTGGGTAACCAGGACTGCAACAGTGAATACACTCGAACATCTACATTTATGGTAAGTGTACACAACTGTACTATGTACTTCGTGTTTCACTGTTGCAGTCATTACATTTGGGTAGATTCCCAAAGCTATGGTTGGGATGATGGATTTATACAGCATTAGAACCAGCTATAAGGCCCTGTAGGACAGCAGTGGCAAAGCCAGCCCTGGATTTAGAGAAGAAAGGTAAATGGTAATGTTTGGTGAACGTATGAACTGAGCTCCCGGTAGCAGCTTCTAGAATGTCTCTGGTAGGAACACCTCTGAGAAAGGCTGTAGAGGTAGATGCAGCCCTGGTGGAATGAGATCTGATCCCTTGGGGGATAGTTTTACCATGGTGCATACAGCAGAAACAAATACAATGGCTTATCCATTTGGAAATAGTCTGCTTTGAAATAGCCTTTCCCTCTGCCCCTGCAGCAAATGCCACCAGCAGTTGTTCAGATTTTCTTAGAGATTTTGTCCTGCTTAAGTAAAATCTAAGTTGTCTGTGTACATCCAATGAATGCAGAATCCGCTCTCCCTTGTTCTGTGGATTGGGAAAGAAAGTTGGCAAATGAATGGTCTGATTAAGAGCCACACTGGATACCACCTTAGGCATGAAGGATGGATTGGTCCTGAGAGACACCCTGTCCGCATGAAAAATAATGAAAGGCTCCACTGCCATAAGAGCCTGTAATTCAGAAATCCTTCTAGCTGAAGTGACTGCTAAAAGGAATGCTGTTTTCCAGGAGAGAAATTTTAAGTCTGCAGTAGCAGCTGGCTCGAAAGGAGGGAGAGTGAGTTTTTCCAATACAAAATTGAGGTCCCAGGCAGGGGTTGGAGCTCTCCTGGGAGGTCTTAAGTTTTTGGCCTCTCTGAGATACTGCTTTATGAGGATGAGAGAAGAGGGGAGGTTCTGTGTTGTAATGAGCTGAAATGGCAGAAGCATGAATTTTTATGGAAGAAAAGAACAGGCCCTTGTGAAGCATCTCAGTTAAGTATTGTACAATCCGAGGAATATTGGGCACTGCTGTGCTTATTCCTTGTGACTGGTTCCAGGCACAGAATATTTTCCATTTGGCAGCATAAGATTTTCTAGTACTAGGCCTTCTCGCCTCCAAAATGACATCCATCACAGGTTTGCTGAGGGATGCTAAGGGTGAATGTAGGTGACTAGCCACGCTGCAAGATTCAAAGTTTGGAGCTGAGTGTGCAGAATTTGGTTGTTCTGCTGAGACAGTAAGTAAGGTGTCTGAGGCAGGTGCCATGGTGGAAGGTGTGACATGTTGCGCAGGAGTGGGTACCAGTGTTGGCAAGGCCAGTCTGGAGCAATTAGAATCATTTTTGGTTTGTCCTGTCTGACTTTTATTAGAACTTTGGAGAGCAGAGGCAGAGGGGGAAAAGCATAGACTGAAAGGTTTTTCCAGCTGAATGATAGAGCATCCACTTTCCAAGCTTTTTTGTGATGGGTTCTTGTGCAAAATTTGTCCAACTGATAGTTCTGGGGTGAGGCAAAAAGATCTATGTCTGGACTCCCCCATAAATCCTTGGTTCCAGTTTCCATTCATGTGGGTCCATGAGATTTCTGCTTAGTTCGTCTGCCAGAGTATTCAGCTTTCCTGGCAGGAATTGAGCTTGTAGTTGTATCTGGTAGGTCAAGGCCATGTTCCACAATGCCATGGCTAGTCTGCAAAGGGGGTAGGAATGTGTTCCCCCTGCTCGTTTATGTACCACATAACTGTGGTGTTGTCTGTCTTTATCATTAATTGTCCTGGATGAAGGTAGTCCTTGAAAGCTGTTAGTGCATTCTGTACAGCTAGCATCTCTTTCTGATTGATATGAAGGTGCATTTGATTTGGGCTCCATTTGCCCTGAATGCACTTCCCTGCCAGATGAGCTCCCCAAGCATAGTCTGACGTGTCTGTAGTTAGGGTTTGGGCGGCAGGGGGTGGAGTGAATGGCAGTCCCTTGTTTTGGTGGCAGGCCTCTGCCCATCATAGGAACTCTAGTTGCAGGCAAGGTATGATAGGAATCATTGTTTCCAGGCTGTGACAAAGTATCGCTGAAGTTTCCTCATATGCAGTCTTGCATATGGAATTAGAAAAATGCAGGAGGCCATGAACCCCAAGGCCTGCAGAATTTGCCTTGCAGATAGCAGGGTTTTTGTGGCCACCTGTTTGAAGTAAGTCACCAATTGAATTTGCTTTTCTGGCATAAGGTAAGTCATCTGGGCAGTTGTATTCAAGTTTGCACCCAGGAATGTAATTTTTTGAGAGGGTACCAGTTGTGATTTCTTTTCGTTTAAAGTGTACCCTAGACAAGTTAGAACCCTTTTTACAAATGCCAGATGCTTTAGAAGAATGTCCTTGTTTTCTGCCTGAATTAGACAATCGTCCAGGTATGGATATATTTGAATATTTCTTTGCCTGCAAAATGCAATTACTGGAGCCAGGCACTTTGTGAAGACCCTGGGCGCAGTAGATAAGCCAAAGGGCAGCACAGAGAACTGGTAATGCAAGTAGCCTGCTTTGAAGCAGAGGTATCTTCTGCAAGATTCCCTGACTGGTAAGTCTCTTTTAAGTCTAGAGTTACCAACCAAACATCTTTGCCTAGCATAGGAAGTAGCTATTGAAGAGTCAGCATCTTGAATTTTGGAATGCCCAGAAAAGTGGTTAGAGTAAATAAATCCAGAATTGGATGCCATGATTTGTCTTTTCTGGGTACCAGGAAAAGTCTTGAATAGAAACCTTGTCCCTTTTCCTCTTCTGGTACTGGTTGAATAGCCCCCGTGTTCATGAGGGACAGAACTTGTTTCTGGGTCTCTGCCCACTGATTTGGGGGCAGGTCTGGCCATCCATTTGGGATTGGCAAAGTGTGGAAATGAAACCTGCATCCCTGGGATACTATATTTAAAACTCATTTGTCCTGGGTTATCAGTTGCCAGTTTTGTGCAAGAAGTGCCAGTTTTCCCCCCAAAGGGGCGGCTGAAAGGTAAATGCTTGGTGAGTGTAGAGGGAAGTCATTGAGACTGTTTACCATTGGGAGGTGCCTTGTTGTTTCCAGATTTGGAGGTGGAGGCACCCCAATATTTTGTTCTAAAAGTCCTTTGTAACTGAAACCTGGAGCCTTTGGAATGTCTGGGTTTGACCTGAGTGGTTCTCGAAGGTACGGGAAAGGACCAGTTCTTAGTAGACCAGTGCCTACTAAATCTTGGAGGTTACACTTGTAAGAAATCTTTCACAGTTTGCATAGATTTAGCTTTATCTTCCATCTTTTTTAAAACTTCTTCAGCCTTATTACTAAAGAGATGGTCCTGTTGTAGAGGAGCATCCAACAATTTTGCTTTAACATGATCAGGCAGAGTTTGCTCTTTGAGCCAAGCATGCCTTCTTAGCACAGACCCAGTTACAGCAGCCCTGCCTCCAAAGAATCAAAACCACATTGCAAAGTATGTTTTTCAACTTGTTCAGCTGAATGCAATAAATCCTGTAAATCTTTATTTTCCACACAGTCAGAAATTAACATAATTTTTTGTTTAAGCAGTCCCATTGTTGCTGTTGCTGTTGATATTTAAGCATATGAAATTGACAGTTTAAAGCCCTGATTGCCAAGGTTGCAGAAGTGTAAACCTTCTTACCCCATCTATCCAGCGCCCTGGAAGCTCTATCAGAAGGGGTACGATTTTTAGCAGTAGAGGCCTTAACGCCCTTGGGACCCTGAGATATGGTTTCAGGATCTACAGTAGGATTTTTGAAAAGGAATTTGTGGGAGTCAGGAACCCTGTAGTATCTGCCTGGCTTACAAGGAGCCAGAGGCAGAGAATCAGGAGCCATACTAGATTCTGAAAAAACATCATCAACGATGTCGAGAACAGGAGGTATAGCCAAAGGCCTATGCCGAGGAAGAAGAAAATCCCTAAGTCTCTTTTTAGATTCTAAGAAATCCTGACGTTCCCAGTGGAAATGTTCCCTTACGTATGTAAAGTTTCCCCAAAAGAAAAATCCTCAGGGGGAGAAGCAGAAGGAATGGAATCTTCTGCATCAGAGTCCTCATAGGTAGGTATAGATAAATCCTGTTCGTTAGAAGAGTCAGAAGAAATAGAATCCTGTTCAGTAGATTCATAATCAATGTCTTGCCTAGGCCTCTTTGAAGGAGGGGGTTGGTTACCCCTGATCAGAGTAATTAAATCTTCAGCCATTTTGATCATTTGTTTTTTAGGCATAGGGGCCTGCACATGTGGCCCAGACGTCGGTTTTTTAGGCATAGATTTAGACTTTGGCCTTAGTTTTGAAGATGGCGTCGGTCTAATATACAAATCTGTAGGCCTGAAAACACCCTCAGAAGCCGGTGCCTGCACAGCGGCTCCGGACCATCTAAGGTAGAGACATCCGCGGGGTTCCACAACTGAAGCATCTCACGGCATACCGGACTCTGAATGAGTCTCAGTAGAGGCCTGCGAATCAGAAGTAGCGGGTATCAGGGGCTGCGAAAGCGCCTCACTGAGAACCGGCACACCGGCGACTGGCTTAGGAGAAGCATCGTCGTTGGTTTTGGACCTCGACGGTCTGTCTATGTTTTTTTCTTTGCATTTTTTAGGTATTCTGGTAGTCGGATTGCTAACCGACGACATTTCTATATAATTAAATCATGTGCCAAAATATTTAGAAGCAAAAATATGCTGATGTTTGATAGTGCATTGATTAAATTTAGCACAAAATCGACAGCAAGGCACATTGTGGTCAGGGCCTACGCAAAGAATACAGTACAAATGAAAATCCTCATGAGGTATTTGCTTCCCACAAGTAATGCAGTTATTAACTTTTACTGACATCGGTATGGGGCAAGAAAACGTTTCCCCAATGGGGTACTTAGCTTTTAGTTGAAGACTTCGGTTCTGAAACTCAAAAGCGAAAATTTCAGGAGTCAGCCAACTGGCACTTGCGAACTGCTTCTGCTTCGGGCACCGCGCGGCAAGAAAGACTGATGTAATGGTGTCGGCTGCATGTTTTATACCCTTGACGACCTGACGTCATGGAAGAAGGGACAGCAACTGACGCAGGACCCAAGACTTTGTTAATCAGGCCAACTGAGGGCAACCTGCCAGCAGATTACCCAAATGTAATGACTGCAACAGTGAAACACGAAGAACATCTGAGAGACTCCACTACTGACTGGCTTCTTTGTGGAGGCAGTATTCTCTATCCTAACTTCCTGGGTCCTATCTCACAGCCAGCTGGCTATCCAGCAAGTAACATTGGGGTTTATGCCTATATCTATGCATTTCCTTACAATGCCTGAGTAGGGAATTGTAATAAAATGCCTTAACCAGGTCAAGGTAAGCAGTATGACATGTTTTGCCCTCACCTATTGCCTTGGTGACCTTCTCAAAGACGTTCACCAGGTTAAGTGGCATGATCTGTCCTTGACAAAACCAAAATGGGTTGGATCCAGTGGTTGTATGTTTTCTATGCCTTTACTAATCATTTAAATGATAATTCTTTCAATGGCTTTGCATATGAGACTTGTCAGACTTATGGGTCTGTGGATTCCAGGGTCCATTGATTGCCCACCCTTGCACCTAGGAAAGACCACTGCAGTTCTCCATTTGTGTGGTGCAAAGCCTGTCTGGTGGCTGTGGCTAAACAATGACTCCTGTAGTCCTGATAAATCATGTTTCAGGCTATTTAGGAGGTATCCTGGGATAATACTGGGGCCCACAGATGCAGTGTTTTTGGTCTCAGAGAGCACATCTAGGACCTGCTTCCTGCTGATAGTTGGAAGGGGTTTTGTTTAATGGTATTTTCTGAAAGGCAGCCAGGGGGGTAAAACTGGAGCTGAATTTGTTGGTCAGCAGATTTGCTATATCCTCTGGCTCTATGTAGGTGGCTCTATTTGTTATCAGTTCTGCACACTGCAGTGTGTTGCCTTTTGAGGTTTCAGATATAGTTAAAAAAAAGCCTTATGGTTTTTCCTTTGTCTGGGATGCTACCTTCACCTCAGGTTTGGCTTTAGTAGACTTAATTTGCCCTCTTAGTTGTTTGTTTAGATTGTTGAGTGCTTTTATCATGCTGGGCATAGCACTTCCTACTCATGGCTGTGACTTTTATTTCTTTTGTTGTATACACTGCATATGCTTGGATTCCAGTAGGGTGGTTTGCCTTTGAAGTAAGTTCTGGGCTTATTTCTGGTAAGCACAGCAGCCTCTATGCATTTATTAACACGACTGTAGAGGGTTCCTGTGAGAAAGTCTGCACAGGCAGCTGTGTTCTCAGGGTTTGGGGCTTGACATTTTCACAGGTTATCACTTAGTAGTAGGAAGTTTGCCTTAGAATAGTTCCTAAATGCTACGGGGTTAGCAGGGAACACACAATTCATTTTTAATCACGAAGGTGACAGCTTTGTGGTCTCTCACCAGAGATGATACAACAGTGAGGGAAGGGGTTATAGCATCCCCCCATGTTTGTGAGTAACTTTGTACCCCTTGTGGACATATGAACTATCTGATCTAAGGTGTTTGTGTTTACAAAGTTCAGGAATCTTTGGGTCTGTAAGTTTGGGGTCATGCAAATACCTCAGTTTATAGTGGGGTAGATGAAATCATCCATGAACATAGTACTGGGTTCAATGATAATGAGGGACTCCAGTAAATCCAAGTATGAGTTATGTTTTTTTTGAGGTCATAGAGGGTGACTTGGAGCTTGCAAGGGTATGATATGGCATATGGGACTTTGTCTGTGGAAATTTGGACATGGAGAAGGTCTAACATACCATCCTGTTTCACAAGTCTTGAAGTGAGTTTGCTATTCATACAGATTGAGACACCTCCACCTTTGTTCCCTGCCTGTGCAGTAGTTGGCCTGAATGTGTGGAAGGCATTGTAGCCCTGCACTGCCTGGATGCTATCCCTGGCTTTTAATCATGTTCCAGTAACTGCACACATGTCCACATTCTCCAGGGTCAAGAGAGCCTTGAGGGAGTGGAGTTTCTTGTTTCAGGATCCTGGCAATTTGTCAGCTTGGCATTGCTTAAAATGAAACTGATTGTATTTTTGATGACATTTGTAAGGAATTTCTGGAGATCATTATCAAGTAGAACAATAAACTGATGGATGAACTTAACAAAGAAATTATTTCCCTGAACAAATCAATTCATGAAGATTTACTTTTTTTGTCAAACAAAAACCTAAAGAATTATTGAAGGATGAGAAGGCATATTAAGAAAAAGTGCTTACCCTATCCCACCGGGTGATAAAATACTTGGCCCAAACAAACTTTCTTATGCCAATGGATCAGCAGTTATCAAATCTTCAGGTAACAATTAAGTTATTTACTGGGGTGGCTTAGACACACTGGACAGTTTAAACATCATGATTATCCACAGCAATATGTCAGCTAATAATGAGACTAATGATTTTAAGAACCCTCCCCCCAGCTGAAGACATCCACATGGATAGCACAGTGGCACTGAAACAACAAGGGGAAGAATCGTGCCCATTCCAATTAGTCTGTGAAACAATTTCAGCTCATACAGAAATTTTAAACTCAAACTTTTCTGACCTTGTATCTGGAGATTCCAACTTGATTTCTCTGGGGAGGATTAATCCAGTTTCCATCAAATGTGAACTTTAGGGTGTCTGTTTTATTTTTAACTTTACAGACTTAGAGATTACCAGTGCAGTAAATTTCCTTTCTAAAAGGGATTTACTTTTTTGCCGGCCAGTACACAAAATTTAGTTGACATCCTAATTGAGTTCAAATAATTTATATGGAAATTAAACTTCACCATCTTATTTCTGTGAAATCATAACAATCACAGTCTGTACAGAATCAACTTGTACAACCCAACAGTTGCCCCATTTCAACTGTTTGAAAAACTTTGTGAAAGAGATGTAAAATAATGGACAAATAAAATAAATGTTATCTGTATAATTTCACTAAAGATGCATTTAATGTACTGGTTCAGTTTTCCAATGATAAATCCATTTGGGTAATGACACCTGATAAGGGTGGGGTTGGTTCTTATGTAATATAAGGACTATGTTTGCACAATGGTTAATGTATTGAGTAATGCTGTATTTTATCAAATGGTTTCTATGAATGAAACATTTTTGGCATGTAACAAGATATATTTTTAAATGAATTACTAATGGAAAAATGTACTGATAAAAAAACATTTCCTTTTTAATGGTAAAACATGGGTTTTATCAGACCTATTTGCTATCCCTTAGACTAATAAGACTCATTCTGACGTTTCATTCAGATCTATTGCAACAGCCAGGAATGATAAAACTGAACCCTTCAGGGCTTTTCTCAGTTTTAAAAACTTAAAGATGTTCGGGATAGTATTCCCACCATTTTCAAGCATCCCTGGCATTTTTTTGGACAGCATAAGGAATAAAGCGGTAGCTAGGTACATTTTCCTTGTTACTGCAGTTCTTACAGATATAGATATTGTAATCCTCAGGCTTTTGGTCTATTTTGATTCATGAATTTATTAACTGAAATAGATTTTAACCCACATGCTGAGATCAACTTGTTATAAGATGTTAAGGACACTAAATTAATAAACAACTATTTTATGTTCAAAGGTGAATATTATAGACAAAGCTCAGGTGTAGCTAGCTGGGGGGGGGGCGTCTTTTCTTCACCCATCTTTCCAATTTGGTCATTTATCACTGAGAAAGGCAATTTTGTTTTAACTTCAGATTTTTTAGCAATACTGACCTCTATTACAGATACATTGATAATATTTTCTTTATTTTAACAGAGTGCTTTGAATGGTTAAACAATGTTTTTGATTATTTCATGAACAACTGAGTTATATAAATGTACATATTTGATTTTTACCAAAAATAAACTTTTTGGAAATATTATTGTACATAAAATGTGAACTAGGAAGATTTGAGTCCAGTATTTATAAGAGAACTATGTTCAGTACTTCCTATGCTCAGTTTTTGAATGATCATCCACACTGGATGAAATAAAATGTTACTAAGGGACAGTTTCTCAGACTCTCTGGAATGGTTTCTAATAACAAGTTATTTGAGAGGGAGGAAGGAATTTTACGAAAGATTTTTAAAGGTAGAGCTTACCCCAAAAACTGGTAGATGAGATCATTGTAGAGGTTACCCATAAAAGAAAGGATTTTTGGCCCCCATTTTAAAGAAACCTTGGGTGCTAAAAAAATAGGGTAATGTACAGTACAATATGGGTATGGTTTTACAATTTTCTCAACAGACTTAGGAGATTCAGTAGATTATTGGACACCACTGGGGAAGTCTATCTTGTTTTTGAGAGATTTGCTGGAAGAATGGGATTACAACCAACTTTTCTCTATAAGCAGATATACAATTTAAAACAGAGATTTGAAGAAAAAGGAAAAAGGATAGACAGTAACCATATTATAATTTTTTCCCCTGTGGATTTTTCAAACAATGTCAATTTATCCATGATAGGAAATTCATTATATTTGGTGACAGAAATTTGGCTCACACTATTAATGAAAGCTATAACTTTAACACCTGTGGTCTGGTGTACCTAGCTAAGTGCATGTTTGGCCAGGCGTTCTATATAAGGAAGACAGAAAATCCACTGACACAACATATTTATCCTACATGATTAAGAAGGAAGACCTTACTAATGCTCTATAGTCTGACAGAGTTTGGTGTTTGTGAATTTTAATACATTTTCATTTTCTGTATTGGAAAGAGCGAGAAAAGATATTCCATAGGGGAACTGGTAAAACCATCTTTTACAAAGGGAACTTTATTGGCAGATACTTTATGAAGCTGATTAGAAACTAGGTTTAAATGATACAGTTTTCATTTGCAAGTATGTTAAAAATAAGATCCAGTCATATTAAATGATTTTGATTGGATGGCTATGTCACATGGGATACTGCTAATTTGTTTTGCAAATTTTGTTCAGTCTTTGTTTAACTTGTTCTGAAAAAGTCTTTCATATTTTCAAGATGAAAATCTGCAATAAAGGGTTTGGTTTATTTTGACATCTAATACATTATGCAAAACTGGAAATGTCAGTGATGCACTACAGTAGCCAATAAGACAGAGACACTGAAAAAAAATGCATCAGTTTTAACTGCCCCTCCAGTGATGCATCAAGTTACATGGACAAAGCAGGCAGCGATGGATTTACTGCTAGTAAATGGTTTTAGGCGATACTGCGAATGAGTGTCGGTTCAGAGACAAGTGGAGTGAGTTCAAGAGATGAAGAAAAAACATACTGAAAGGTTTGATATACTTTCATACTAAGACAAGAAAAAGTGGTACATAAGAAGGTGGCTGAAATGTAGGGAATGTGAAAAGGTAGGCCAGAAATTTGAGTACAAATCTCTGTTAAAGACACTGCACATTAAATATGCTAATCTTAAGTGTGATGCAGAGAAAGACGAATCTGTAGACTTCAACAAGAATTTTGTGAAATATTTGTGGTGGCAATAGATAAAGTCAATTACAAGCAAGTTGTACTCAGTCTGAAGTGGGAAAATTCCCTTTAATATGAGATTATCTGGATCTGTAATTAAAGAAGCTAGAAATGGAGTGAGCTGCAGAGGACATGAAATTTTCTCAGAAAGGGCATCGAAAAGATGAACAAGTTTGATGCATCCATATCTTCAGCTATAGGAAAATCCTTCTACGTGGCCCACCTAATCACAAAAGGGTTCGCATCCAGATCAAAAGAGGTCATTGTGCCCCTCTACTCATCACTCATCAGACCCATCATAGAGTACAACGCCCCATTTGGGATGTACCTTACAAGACACCTGCAACAGCTGGAAAGACCTCAGATGTACCTCACCAAGAGGATCACTGGCCTCAAACAGATGCCCTATGCAGCTCGACTGAAGAAATTACAGCTGTACTTGGTTGCATACCGCCTACTCAGAGGTAATCTCTGCCTGACATACAAGTCCATGTCCAACCCAGAATTAATGGACATGCTCCACCTAAAGAAAACCTTATCCCCACGAGCCACATGCTCTAGGGATCTCAACCTCACCACAACAATAAATGGGATAGATTCCTGTCCCAGAATTCCCATGCTTTGGAACAAGATCCCAATCTACATTAGGCAGAGCACCTCGCTAACACTCTTCAAAAGAAATCTTGACGAGTGGATGGGAAACAGAAAGTTTATCTCGGGGATCAATTCAGTGGCCCTGCTGGACAGAGGCACAGGGAACTAATCAGAGGGGGTGGCGAAAGCCAACGCATTCTGGCTAGGCTTATAAATACCTTCGGGCAGATAGCTTAGTACCTACCTATGAACCTATGAAATGTTTTAGAATATCTGACTGAAGCTGAATGAGTAAGGCAATCTAACATTTTGGAAGAACCTGTGGAAATTTACTGTGGTACCAAACAGCATTATTTTTAATTAATGGCGTTAATCTGGAGCTCTTTGTTAATAAACCAGCAGAAAGCTGTTTTGAGGACTGGACTCAGTACATAAGCCAGAAGAGCAGATGAGGACTTATAGCCCTAAGTGGCACCAATTTGTCAGCACAGTATATAGCACTAAAGGTTATGTTCATCATGCATAAAGAGAGACTGAGAGGGATATAAAACAGTCTGAATCTGAATCCTTAGGGGAACCCAGTATGCAAGATGAAGATGATAAAAAAGTTCACATTCATATATATGCATCACTAATAAACTGTGTTTACTTGTAGATGTAATTTTTTATATATACACTTTACAAATATATAAATGTTATATCTAAAGTTGCATTTAAAAAATTGTGTTTATATATATATATGTATATATATATATGTGTGTGTGTGTGTTTATATATACATATATATATATATATATATATATATATATATATATACATACATACATACACGTGTGTGTGAATTTTTTACATATTTTTCATAAGTGTCTTTTATTGATAGCAGTGCATGCTTGCATGCATTTCTTTCATTCAGTAGGGTAGTAAGCTCAAGTTACACCCTATGATGTTAATTGTTTTTACCTAATTTGTATCATGTGACTACTAGTGCTTGCTAGAGGTTGTATAAAAAGAAGCACATTTCAGTTGTATTTATGAGCATCTGATGAAGCAGATTTTCTGCGAAAGAGCTTATGTTTTAACATTAAAACTTCAACTGAAACTGAAAACCTTGGTCATACCAGAGTTCTTCTGTGTTTTTATCATGATTATAAAGTGTTTATGTCTCTAATGGCTAAAGGAATGGCAAATGTAATGCCAAAATTAATAGATATTGATCAGTGTTATTTTATGGACAGGTTGCAAATATTTGACAACAATTATAGAATGATTATCCAGAGGGAAGCAGAATGTAAGAAAATACCACTGTTATTGGTAGGTCTTGATGCAGAGAAAACATTTGAAAGAGTAAGCTGGTATTTTATAAGCAGGGCAATGGAAGCATTTGTATTTCCTGATACAATAAGGTTAATTAGAAGGATATATGAAGGATCAGAGGAAAAAAATCAAAGTGGGAAGGTCCCTATCTCGTAAGTTCTGTCTGAACAAAGGAACCAGATAGAGGTATGCTCTTTTCCCTTTGTTTTTTTGCTTTATATTTAGAACCACTGGCACAGAAAGTAAGGGACTTAGAAATTCAAGGATGTCATTGGCTCAGTGCTCAAGAAGAGCTGGCATTATTTGCAGATGATATTACTTTGTACCTGATGGACATCTGTGTTGTGGAATATTTGGAGACAGTGTTTTTTTTTTCAGGATATAAAATTAATAAAGATAAAACAGTGGCTATAGCTATAAATTATGTACCCACACATGAATTGGTCCAACGATACCCATATTACTAGAGACATGATAAAATTAAGTACTTAAAAGTGTGGATTACAAAGGATTTGGTTATGGCAGCTAAGGATAAGTGGATGTGGAAAGCGATTAAACAAAAGATAATAAAAAAACTGAGACACTGGAAGCTCTTGCCTATGGATATGGATAGCAAGATACAAGCAGTTTTCTACAATGGTCGGTCATATTTTTATCAACCAGAGGAGAAATTGTGGACAGCAATTAATAAAGAGTTGAAGGATTTTATTTGGGAGGGGAAGAGGGCAAGAGTCAAGTGGGATAAGCTAATGCTCCCAACAGATCAAGGAGGTTTAAGATTACCTGACTTGGAGGGATATTTTACACGTAGAAAGCTACAATTCAAAGTGGAAAGGGATGATGATGAACCGGGGGGGAGGGGGGGTTGGGTAATTCAAGAAGTAAAGAAAGTACGGGATTTTGGATGCAGATCCTTAAAGTGAATAACAGCAGTCATACAGAATATTATATTCATAAAGTAGCAAAAAGTACACTAAGAACTAAACCAACACAAGAATGGAGAAAGGAGATTCTGCTGATAAGGATAACTGCAATCTGGGATTCAGAGAACAGAGAAGTGGGAGATGGAATTTACTGGAGGAAGTTGGCAAAGGAACCAAGGTATTGGGAACAAAAATTGTAGAAGGAAAAGTAACAGAATGGGAAGAGGCCACAAAGACATTTGGATTGTAGGCTAGTGATTGCCTTTCCTATCAGGGACTGACATCAGAATACAGACAAAAAGAAAGGGGTAGGTGAATCCTAAATAATAGATCTGCAATGGATGAATTTTTATTTGAATCTAAAACAGAAGCTGCTGTTAAAAATTGATAATTAGCAGGCCATATAAAATACTGCATGACAACTATAGGAATCAATCAGGAAAAGGCCAGAAAATATTGGGAAGAGAGATTAGATATGCAATTCACAAAGAAACACTAGGAGGGCATATGTATGGCTCCCAAATATTCAACAAAGTCTAGACAATTTAGGAGTTTTGCCTGGAAGAGTCTGCATAGATCATTTTCTACCACAGGGAGACTCCAAAGATTTTTTTCCCACAGGTAGATGGCAAATTTTGGAGGTGTGATGTGGAAGAAAGAAGTAACTGGGAACATATACTTTGGGAGTGTAATGAGCTTGCTGACTTTAAAAATACCTACTGAGTACTATGTTACAAATACTAAGTGGGTGAATGAGTGTAACTAAGGAAATTATTTATTTGAGCTTAAATACAGGATCTGAATTGCCTAGACATTGTAAGACCTTGTTAAGTTTAATTCTTGTGGCTACCAAAAGAGAAATTACTAGAAAATGGAAATAAAAATCTAAACCAACTATAATTGAAGTAAGGAATATTTAAACTGAGATAAAAGAACAGGAAGTGGGGTCAATAGAAAAGGCTAAGAGGAAATTATATAGAAAAAAAAAGGAAATTGTGGGAACAATACATGCAGAAAAATGTTTTGGAGGAGGAATAAAGTTTAAGAGGATGCAGGGATTGAATAATTTATGTAGTTTTACTGCGATTACATATCAAATATATTATTATATATCCTATAATGTCTGTAAAAGTAAACTTGTTTATATGGTTTGATTACTTTAATATAAATGTAAGTTTGCCTGCTTTACAAGTGATCATTCAATAAAGGTGCTTAAAAAAAGTTGGT